>NC_056732.1:57384449-57476949 GCF_019279795.1 Protopterus annectens
TTGGGTAGGATGATCAGGTTTTCTTTAGTGAGGTAAGCAGTAGTTTGTTTGTGCACACAGTGTTCGAGAATTCTGAAGAGGGGAAGAGAGTCTGGCAATGGGTTGATAGAGAGCTCTACTGAATTACCGTCTTTGTGGATGACAGCTTGCACATGTTCTCGGTTAGCCTATTGTAACACACGTTTTGCAGTCCAAGTACCTTGAATCTGCTTAACACTATATGCATAAATACTGTGCTGTATGCCATCTATATACAAGATTGTGCTGAATGCTTAAACTTCTTGCTGCAATATTCGTGCTTAAAAGCACTGTTTAATGATGTGAACGATTAAACACAGCTACTGTTTCAGTGTTGAACGGTAAGTGCTCATTTCATGTTAAATTGTGCTTAAAACTGTAATGTGATGAACTTGATTCTCATTCGAGATTTTTTATTTCTTCTCCTGCATCCTATATCTGTTATACAGCACCTCAAAGTGTATTACTGGTTTTTGCATTTGGCTTTTCCTTACTACTTGCTTTTAATCCCTCTTACTTCCCACTAGCGTCTTCTTTTATGGTTCCTTACTTTACCACCTAATTATAACTTTTTTTAAATTTTATTTTCTCCCTCTTTAGTTAGTCCCAGATTAAGCGAAGCCCACTCCCAGCTAGACTTTAACAGCAGAAATTCACTTTGGAGTTTGGACAACCCTCCACAGCAGAAGGGAAAATATTAACTACCTTAAGATAATGCTGTCTTTATCTAGCCCTCCTGGTCACTGGTCTAACTTCCAACGGTTAAAATTTACTGGAATTTAGCTTTTAATCTAACTGCTGAGCACACTTGCAGAGGACACTGCAGGCTCCCTGACACCCACCCATCCTAATCTTTTCCCATCCCTATAAATTACATTTGATTCAGTCCTTCCTATTACTTGAACATAAACAAAAGCTGTGGATGAGGGTAAGGTGGTTCACAAAGCCTATCTTGACCTCGCCAAGGCTTTCAACACCATCCCCCATTCTGGAATTATAGCTAAACTCACTAAACTAGGTATAAATCCCTACGTCACAAGATGGGCTGCCAACTGGCTCACTGACAGAACCCACACTGTAAAAGTTGCAGACTCCAAATCTGACGTCAAAGCAGTGACAAGTGGAGTACCACAGGGTTCCATCCTGGGACCTCTCCTGTTTGGTACCTACTTCTCTGAAGTACAGGCCAAGACAGAAGGCCTATGGCTAATGAAGTTCACAGATGACTGCAAACTAGGAGCCATAATCAAGTCAATCAGAAGGGCCTCACTGAGACAGATACCTGGTGTTAGAGTCATGGCCTCAAGCTCAATGCCAAAAAGTGCAGTGTCATCCCCTTTGGAAAAAACTCTGTACCCATGAACTACCACAAAGGCAGCAATCTACTTAACACCGAATGAGTGATAAGAGACCTTGGGACCCAGGTAGACAGTAGTCTCTCCTTTGATAGTCACATCGCCACAGTAGTCAGGAAGTCCTTCTACGTGGCACACCTCATCATAAAAGGGTTCTCATCCAGGAAAAAAGAGGTCATTGTTCCCCTCTACTCATCACTCATTAGACCCATTTTAGAGTACAACGCCCCTTTTGGAATGTACCTCAAAGGACATCTGCAGCAGCTGGAAAGGCCACAGAAGTACCTCACAAAGAGGAATACTGGCCTCAAACAAATGCCCTACACTGACCTCCTCAAAAAACTCCAGCTTTACTCCGTAGCATACCACCTACTCCGAGGTGATCTCTGCCTAACATATAAAGCTATGTCAAACCCAGAGCTGTTGGACATGCTAAACCTAAGGAAATCCCAATCCCTCCGAGCTACATGCTCTAGGGACCTAAATCTTGTCACCACAATAAACAGGACATGCTGGAGGGATAGATTCATATCCCAGAGACTTCCTATACTCTGGAACAAGCTACCCATCTATGTCAAGCAAAGTTCTTCATTAGCACTCATCAAGAAAAATCTTTATGAGTGGATGGGAAATAGGAAATACACCCTGGGGATCACTTCTGTGTCTCTGCTGGACAGTGGCACAGGAAAATAACTTTCTTGGGTGGCATAAGCTATGGAACCTTGCTGGCTAGGCTTATGTAGGCCCTTGGGCCGATAGCCTAGTACCTACCTATGACCCTATAACCTATAAGAGTTGACTAAAATAAGAGCTATAACATTGATGTTAGCCATCTCCTCTTGTAAAGCAAAATAAAAACAAATAGTAAAGGTTCCTACTTTCCAATTGCTGATGTCAAAGGACTACTCACCCATTTCCACTAACTGTTTCTAGCAGACCCTAAACCATAAGAGAAACCACAAGTTTGGCTCATCCCACTCGATTTGGGCTCACTTTGCTCCCCTACCCCCAATTTCCACCCACCATCTTGTATGCTAAATTTATACTCTATCCACCTTTACTTAACCCCACCTCCAAACACTCATCAACCAATGTTCACAACCTATTACTCTACCATGCCCTTTCATAATCCCACAACTAATTCTGACACCCACCAAACCATCCACCCTCTCTTCACAGCTCCTCTACTATCACAGCCACAATCATTCAATATCATACTTCATATCTACCTAACTACACAAGTAATTCTCCTTCTCACCCTCAACACCACATCATACTAAACTATCATACTTAAAACCTTTACCTACACTTACCCATTCCATTTACAATAATGTCGCTACCCAATCATACTCAATCTCCCCTCTCTATAGAATGTCTCCCACATACATCTCCTAAAAATCAAAATACTATCATACACCTCCCTCTCCCCAAAACTTAAGCTAAAATACTATACATATTACCTGTACGCTCCACAACTTACTCTATTTACTAAAACTCTTCTGCTAGAGACATTCACCCCATGCCCAGCTCCTCCACCTCTCCACCCAGCTCCAAACTCCCTCCAATGCTCTTTGTCCCCTCTCTCTCCTTACCCCACCCCCAACCTCTTCCACCCCGAAAATTTTAACCATCCTCTCAATGAACATACAAAGTATACTCAAGAAAAACACTTAACTCCATTCATGGATAACCCACAACAATCCTCATATCCTAACCTTATCTGAAACCTGGCTAAAACCCCACATTTTAAATAATGAAATCCTACCTCCTGGATAAAACAGCTACAGACTGGACAGAATCCCAAAAAAAGGGGAAGACATTGTTCTTTCTTATTCAGAACAACTTAACTTCTCCCTCCTATCTACCCCTCTCCAAAACTTTCACCCAGCTGAACTTTTAATACTTAAATGTCATTTAAACACTCATAAATAAATTGCTATTACCTCCATTTATATCCACCAGATAATAACATCCCCATCCTAGAACACATACTTTCATGGATTTTACAAAACATATTCTATGAAACAAACAGTCATCCTCTGCAATGTAATTATAGACTACAAAAAAAAATAATCATAGACTCTCTAAACCTCAGCATAAATCTACATGGCTTCAATCAACTGATCACAACCCCCACTCACATGAATAAAAGCACTAATAACAGCACTACCCTAGACTGGATAGTCTCAACTGATCCAAATCTCTATCACAACCCCTGTACTCTACCCAATACCATAAGTGACCTTCTACCCACCCCACAGTCAAAGACACTCTCCCTAACTGTTCAGGTCTCACTTATACAAAGACTGCTGCAAGCTCTCCAGTTTCAATGCTGATCCATTTAACAGACTCTCGTTCATCAACTGGTCCTGCCTCTGTCACCTCCCCTTAATGACGTAGTTCTTAAATTCAACCATATTTTCCTAGATATACTCAACTCCTTAGCACCCCTAATGAAAATTAGAATAAAATCAAACCATGCCCCCTGGATTTCAAATGATACTTGCTCCCTTATGCATAAAACAGACAGCACTTGGAAATCCTGGCTTAAAACTAAGTCCCCCTCACACCTTCAAAACTACAAATAACTCCGAAACCACACCAAAAAACAAATCAACAATGGCAAGAAAAATTTTTACCGTAAGGCCCAAAGTTACCACTACTCAGATCCAAAAAATTCTGGAGTGCCATCAACAAAATTCTTCATCCAGTAAAACCTACAACTTCAAACCCCTATCCAACAACAGCACAAGAAACTGCCACCCTTCTTAACAGTTACTTTATCGACTATCTGCAAACTAACCAACACAGACCTTAACACTCTTCTTCCTACCTCTCCCCCTCCTTATACCCACAAAACCCACTTTTCACTTAAACCAGTCTCCACCACCTATATAAAACCTCTCATACATGGACTAAAACCTTGTTCGCCCTCTATTGATAATTTACGTTCCTCTCTTTCTAAAGATCACAGCCGACTCAATAGCCTACCAAATTTCTAAACTAATAAACAGATCAATCCAAGAATCCTTAGTCCCCAACATCTGGAAATCCTTCTATACAATACCT
Source organism: Protopterus annectens (assembly GCF_019279795.1). Classification (NCBI taxonomy): domain Eukaryota; kingdom Metazoa; phylum Chordata; order Ceratodontiformes; family Protopteridae; genus Protopterus; species Protopterus annectens. The sequence continues at coordinate 57,388,892 of NC_056732.1, forward strand.
CTACATAAAGGTGGAAACTCCACTGACTAATCCAATTTTAGGCCCATAGCCATTCTTTCCCACTTTCAAAAATCCTCAAAAAATGCATACACTCTCAACTTCTCAAATTTCTAATCCTAGAAAACCTTCTGACTACTACCCAAAAAGGCTTTTGGCCAAACCATAGCACAGCTACTGCCCTTATATATCTTTTACTCACACTGTAGTTGAAGCCAGAGACAAGAACCAACTAATCTCTTGTCTGTTCCGAGACCTCTCAAAAGCCTTCCATACAGTATCCCACTCTAAACTTCTTAACACAATTATCTGAACTCAACCCCTCATCTTCAGCTATTGACTGGTTCTCCGATTACCCTACCAACAGGCTACAGTCTGTCAGATGGCACACCTCCTACTCCCCCTTCTTACCTATCCAAACAGGAGTCTCGCAGGGCTCCATTCTTGAGCTCCTACTATTCAAAAATTTTACCAACAACATACACACAACTCTTTCTCTTCCTTTCCAAAATCACTCTCCTCTCATAAATCCACCTTTATAATTTCATCACTTAACATAATCATTAAAGTAGATTCTCACACAAAGCTCCTTGGCACCATAGCTGACTATCAATTAAAATTTGGCCGTGACATTCAACAGTATTTCAAAACATGCACCAAAAACTAGGACTGCTTTAGAGGAGTAGAAAATACCTTACTTTAGACTCTTAAGCTTTTGCTAGCTCTGTCATTCCATCTACCAAATCTACTCTATATGCCTCTCCAATCCTTACAAAGCTACAATCCACGTTAATCACCAAACCTGAACAAACTTACAACAAAATTGTCAGATTTGCCACAAACCAAACATACGACTCACCACTGCCTTGTACTACAGAAACTACAGTGGCTAGAATTCCCCCAACAACTTCCATTCTCACAGCTACACATAACACATTCCATTCTCAACAAACCCACTGCCACCCCTCCCCCTCTCTTCTCTAGTAACCTGTTACACCCCAAACTGTTCACTCCAAAGCTCTGACCAACTTCTCCTAGATATTTACAGGCCCATTAAAACATTTGTAAACTTTTATAAAAATACTCTGTATCTCAAGCTTGGAACAAACTCCATTCTAATATAAGAAACATCACACACACATAAATAGTTTCAAAAAAGAGCTAAAAAACTCCCTATCAAACTCATGTATCTACCCCTGCCAGGACCCTACACAGCCCCACAATCTATAATTCATTTTTTTCTATTACAACTCCAAGTCTTATTAACTTCTCCACCATTAGGGTACCTCTATTATACTCTAATAGGTGATATATCATCCTGTACTATACCTGTTGTTTCATTCTCTGCTACAATCTATGTATTAATTTACATTTTTAATGTTGAGTTTCTTCTGTGTTATGTAACATCATTTGTATTCAATTTAGTTTTAACTTTTGTATGCCATTGCGTCTACCTTGCTATTTACCAATTTTTTAATTCATCTTTATTTGCATTAAGATACCACCCTATTTCTTTTCCATTGTTTATGTCAAATGCACATTTTGACAATTGTTTGTATTGCCCTGGAGCTTTTCTCCTCGCGTCTCCAATGAGAATGGGCTTCTGGCTCAGTTGGACCAACCTGGTTAACAAATGTCAACTAAATAAATAAATAACTAATTCTTGTACCATAAAAAAATTACACTTTATTCATCCCCTTTTACTATATTTGTCTCTTCCTACCTTATTCACTTTATTCAGCTCCTTTTACTATTTGTTTCTTCCTACCTTATTCACTTTATTCAGCTCCTTTTACTGTATTTGTCTCTTCCTACCTTATTACTTTGTTTTACTTTTGCTGTTTGTTCTTACAAGTGTTCAACTGCATTTAATACTGCTTGTTAGTAGCCTGATTAAATTGTAATTGTTATTCTAAGCCTCTTAGTTTTGGTTTAAGGACTTGAACTTCAGGCCAGTTATTTTGCATTAAGAGGGTTTGTGGTCTACACTCTTATGGGAGGTGAGAGGTTGGCATAATGGTTAAGATGCTTACTTTACAGACACAATTTGCAGGGTTTGATTCTCCCATGGGGTAATGGGCTTGGCTTAAAATGACCCACAAGGGCAGTTAGCCTACTACTAAGCGATAATCAATCAGCTGGGAATTGCTGGGTGAATGATTATTGGGCATTTATTCTGGCTTAAGCACTTGGGTTCCAGAATCAGTTATTTTACAGCAGGAAGATTTGTGGTCTAGACTCTTGTGGTGGGAGAGTGTAGCCTACACCCTTCTAAGCTGGGAATTGCTGGTGAATTGCTGCTTTACTTAAACTTTTTTTTTATTTTGCTGTTGTGACTGATTTTATGCACTCTGAATTTTTAGCACTTTTGCATTTTATAGTATAGGCCAGATTCAGACTTGTTGAATTTAGTCTGTTTGGTATCACTTGAACATTAAAACCAGCTCTTCACTGAGATACTGAAAGATCTGAAGTATCCGTTGCTTTTAACTAACTATAACTATTTGTTTTTGCTCTTATATTGCACTATAAAGTTGTATTTACATTCTGCTGCCTGTTTGAATTGTCTGAACTGTTTTTTGCCAAATTTTGCTGTATACTGTACTAGTATAAGTGCAGCATAGCCCATTTCCAGGTTCACTGTTTCTGGGTCTGTTTTATAACTTCTGAGCATCAAATTCAAGGCATCCTTGTTGTTGAAGGCCCTTCTGCAGCCTTGTGGGAGGAGAGTGCTGTCTGGGTCCCATCTAAACAGGGGTGACTGGACTAGAGATCATAATGAGTGTCTTTGTTGGCTAGTTTGAGTTACAAGGGTTATTTCTTGTTTTATTTAAGCCCTGCATGTGCACTTCTTTGTGTGCAGCACACCATCGTGCACTGCCACATAGTGGTGGTTACTGTTGGTGGTTATAGATGCAAACGTTTTGCTTGTTAAATTTTCCCTTAGCACTTTGTCTGTGGTCCTTCAGAGGTTTTTCGTGGCCCTGCTCTACTGCCAGGTGGAACACTGAGCTTAGCCTCAGAGGTACCAACACACGTCTCACCCACTAAACATTCCTAAATGTGACCTCTTTTCCTGACCATATAAATTTACCTCACTATGAACAGACAAGTTCCTCCAAGTTTCTCTAGCCAGCTTGGTCGACATGGGGATCCTGAGGCAGTGTGGCAACTGCCTCATGTTCACAGAAACCCCTCTACTCCTAGTCCACACAAGCATGTGAGAGATGCAATTTTATTAAGAACCTTGAATCCATGCTCTTTCACACACCAGTCAGCACATATGACAATGAGCGGGTTGTCAGCATGCACAGCTCACCTCCTACTCCACCCAAACACATATCCCACATATGCGATGGTCCTCACCAGAAACATATCTAAAACACCAGGGACCTACCAAACACAAACACAAGCACGCTACACATAATACTTCCTCTACAGAACACAACACCACCGAACAGCTCATGCATCGGTGTCTCACCTGTCAAGCCCTTAAGGCAAAACACAAAACCAAACATATTAGTCATAGGTGAGTCCATTGTGAGACACACAGAGGTCCCTCTCACCAGGCTGGATAAGGCAAAGGTTATGGTCAGCTGTCTGTCAGGTGCTAGGATCCACCATATCACACATGCACTCAAGTCTCTCAACAACAGGTACTGTTACGACTCCGTCGTAGTCCACATTGGTGTGAATGACTTGAGACGTACCTCTCTGGACTATATGAAAGCAAACATCACTCTGCTCTCAGATTATTTGTCTCAGGCAGGTATGTCCCTAGCCTTAAGCAGCATTTTACCCTCACCTAGGATACTGCCTCACTACAAACAGAAAATTATTAACTTCAATAATTGGCTTAGTTTCTGGTGTCATTCTAAGGGGACCAAGCATCTGTCAGCCTTGGATGACATGATCGACAGACCTTGATGCTTTGTCAGAGATGGTCTTCATCTGTCACCCTTAGTATTTCGGCTATTGGCTAAGGCTCTTGCCATCCCCATAGTGCCTTTTTTAGGCAGTGTCTCAAGGACAAAATTCCATTACTTAAAAACTCCATCTAAAAATAACCTCAATGCTAGGAGTCTTAACATGAAACTGCACTCAGTAGAAGCAGTCCTCACCTTGGAAGATGCAGACATTTGTGCAGTCACGGAGACCTGGTTCAAGGCTGTGGAGAGCACCTGAGACATACCAGGTTATACCTCCTTACACACGTTCAGACCACAAACTGAAGGTATAAAAACTAAAGGAGGTGGTATATCAATATTCATTAAAGATAAACACACCTCCAGATTATTTAAACAGTATGATTCCCTGGAGATACTTTGGGTGTAATTAAATGTTGGTAGGACACCTATTCAAGTCACTGCCAGCTACAGGTCCCCCCTCCATGGATCAGGATACTCACTCTGCCTACTTTAACTTACTTGAGTCTATCAAGACATATCCAAACACCATGGTTTTGGGTGACTTTAACTGCCCATCCACTGACTGGGTAAATTCCTCGTGCTCAAACTTACTTACCCAAAGGTTCCTTGACTTCTTTAACTCCGATGTTCTGGACCAGCTCATTGATACCCTCACAAGGGGTGCCAACATCCTGGATCTGGTGCTTACCAATATGGGGGACCACTATAGCACCCCACTGTGAGGTCTTCCTGGTGTGGTCTGACCACAGATCAATCTCATTTAAAATAACTATATCACACCTGACCCCACCCCCTCAGTAGCAACTAAACTAGAAAAACTTCTCCAAAGCAGATTATAAGCTCTTACAGGATGGTACAAATAGATTCACTGCACCCCTTCAGATGGAAGAGGCAACTATGCTGCGTTCTACACCAATGCTTTATACAAACACTTGTATAACTACATTGACTCGGCTGTAACCTGACAGGACCAAAACAAGTTCCTCAAGGAAGAGCAAACCTGTCTGGTGGACAACTGTTATTAACAGGCTTTACAATAAGAGGAAGAAATTGCTGTCTAAGAGGGAGCAAGCCCTAAACTGGAAACATGCCCTCCTCAGCTTAAACAAACAAATAAGACTTCCTGTGAAGTCCTCCAAAGCAAACTACAAATCCAAATTATCTTCCTCAACTAAGGACAATCAAAATGTCTTTTTTAGTTACATCCTTAACTTAAAAGGAAAGGCCCAGATTTGTGTCAAACAGTAGTTAATGATACCACATATACGGAGTCTGTAGACATAGCTAACCTGTTGGCCCACAGGTTCTGAGAAAACTTGGCTCCCATGTGTCCGCCACAAGTACCCCATGACATCCCTGCCAGCTGTCCCCTACCTTGCATCTCTAAAGAGCAGGTCATAAACACCCTCTCTAAGGCCAAAAACACAGCATATATGGGACCTGATAACATCCCAGGCTGAATCCTACATGGGCTCCAACAACAATTAGCAACACCATTGAGTACTCTTTTCAATCATAATCTAAGCACTGGTTTCATTCCAGCTGAATGGAAAACAGCCACCGTTATTCCCCTGCACAAAGGTAGTTCTTCCATTGATCCTGGGAACTACAGACCTATTAGCCTGACTAGCCTTATCTGCAAGGCCATGAAGCGAATCATCATGGACCTTATCAACAAAGGTATAGGTAATCTCCAAACACTTGATCCTACTCCATTTGGATTTGTTAAAGGGAGATCATGCCTGCTAAACCTGGTGGACTTCTTCAAGACAGTCACCAAGGCCCTGGATGAGGGGAAATCTGTGCATACAGCCTACCTAAACTTAGCCAAGACTTTTGACACTGTCCCCAACTTAGGCATTATTGACAAACTCACCAAGCTAGGTATCAACCTTTATATCATTAGATGGGTCGTTAACTGTCTAACTGATAGAACACATACAGTCAAAATAGGGAAACCCATCTCCAGCAGCAGACCTGTAACCAGTGGTGTTCCACAGAAATCAGTCCTGGGACCTCTACTGTTTGGAATCTATTTTTCCGAAGTACAGACAAAAACTAAAAGTCTGTGGCTAATAAAGTTTGCTGATGACTGCAAACTGGGAGCGGTCATAGAATCTCCAAAAGACATCAACATCCTACAAGAGGGTATTACACAAACAAATGAGTCATGACTTTAAACTCAATGCAAAACCATGTATTATCATCCCTTTTGGAAAGAGCGATGTTCTTCCTAACTACCACATCAATAGCGACACACTAAGTACGCACTCAGTGGTGAGAGATCTGGGCACACAGGTTGACAGCAATCTTACATTTGATCACCATGTCTCCACAGTGGTAAGAAGGGTGTTCTATATTGCTCATCTCACACGTAAGGGTACTACCTCCTGAACTTCCCTGTACTCTTTCCTTTATCGGGCCAATAATTCAGTACAACGCCCCTTTTGGAATGTACCTTTCCAAGTACCTGCAGCAACTGGAGAAACCACAAAGGTTTCTCACAAGGAAAATTCAAGGTCTTCAGTATCTGTCCTCTATGGATAGTCTGAAATCACTGTCACTTTATTCCGTTTCATACCAACTACTCAGAGGCGATCTCTGCCTTGTATATAAGGCAATATCTCACCCTGCTTTATTGGAAATGCTGCATATCCGCAAGTCAAATGGTACACGGGATACTCGCTCTAAAAGTCTAAAGACCTTAACGTGGTATGTGATATTAATAGAACCTGCTGGAGGGACAGGATTCCAGAGATTACCACACCTTTGGAACAGACTTCCACTTCATGTCAAACAGAGTACCTCATTGGACCTCTTCAAACGCAATCTGGATGACTGGATGGGTAACTGTAAAATCACCCTGGGGGTTCTACCTGTGTCCATCTTGGACACAGGCATTAGGTGTGGATTGTGGAAATAAGGGTAGAACTTGACTAGGCTTGTAAGGGCCCTAGTCCCATTAGCCTAATAACGTCCTAGGATTCTATGATCCTCATCTGATGCTGTTGGATTCCTGTGAATATGCTACTCCATTGTCTCTGACTTGGGGTTCCTGTGCATATGCATCACACCTCCGTTTTCATCTGCTACTGCTGAACAGTCAACTGAATGTTATTCACTGAGGAGTCATGACATCTTTATAATGAATTCATCTCCTCAGCAGGATACCTGTTAGCTTAGTTTGCCCCTTCCTGTACTGAAAGCCAGTGTCATTGTTATTCATCAGGCTTCACAAGTTTTGCACTTGTATATGCGAAGATACCTGAAATGTGTCTTATCTGAAAAACTGATCTGTCTTTAACTTTAGACAAATTCTTAGAACCTTTGTCTTTATGTAGTGCTGTTGCCATGGGCTGTTAGTACATTTGCTGACTTGCCTGCACTTTGACGTTTCAGCTCAGCTGTTAAAAACTAAAACTTTGCCCTTTGCACCCTTTTCTTTTTATGAAGCCACAGCCCATCCCTCTGGTACATACGAGCTGATGTTTATGTATAATCCTGCTAAGTTGTCATCACATTCACTTTGCTGATGTTCCTGTGCAAATGGCTTTTCATGCTTGATCCCTGCTGTAACAACTTCATTTATATGAGAATAGAAATGCAACAGTCAGTTACCCACTGCACAACTTTCTGCTCCAGTTTTGTCAAGCAGTTCGGTGTAGGATAGACATTCACTGCTATTTCTATCCATACGCACAGTTTACATCTGCCTTTCTACATGCACTAACATGAGCTAGTCAGTGTTCATCGATGTCCATACAAAGTTGCAGTTACTGTGCAGTGCCACTTCCTCATCTCATCTGCACAGGTTTGTAGTAGGCATCGCTGAATTTTTCTTTTTCTGAAGATGGGCTGTGAAAGCTCAGTGGTTAAATCAGACTCTTTGGAATAGTGTTAATCAGTGAGCATTTCTATGTGTGTGTGACCTACTGCTTGCAATGGATATCTGAATAGGGACTGTGATGTCCGAGTTACAAGAAGTAAGCAAAGTGATAACAGCTCTGACTGGGGGATGACAAGTGATACTCCTTAAGGGAAAAAGTTGATGATACGTGTAAAAAAAATAAATATGTAAATAAACAATCCCCTACTTTTCTGGGTATAAAAATATTGCCTTTTCTCTCATACTTCACCAGATCTGCAATAAGGAAAAGAATCCTATGTACTCGGCTCAGATTCAGCCTCTCTCTTATATCAGCAGCATATGTTAAAAACTCCACCACAATTCAAAATACCGCAAGACAAAATAAGACTTATTACACACTCCCTAAGAAATGAACACCCCTGTAGAATGCTGAAAAGGGCAAACTGGTTCCTAGTTAACCAAACAGCAGACCTGCTCCAAGGATCACAAATGTACAAACTGCTGCATGAATATACTCTCCCTACTTTAACCTCAGAACTAATAAAAGACATACCATTATATACAAACTAAGAAATGTGAACCACTCAGGCCCTAAAACACAAATCTCACAATCCAAACTACATATCTTTGACCAATGCATGCACAGTTCTTGGACCCAAACTGTGGGAATCCCTCTCACCTGAAATTAAAGACCCATCCTCTTACTCCAAGTTCTCTTTTCTACTAAAATCCCAATTACTCAAGCAGACTGTGCTTGTTACCCCTCAAGTCACACACTTTCTACTTTTAACTATTGTCTCCGCTAACTCAGCCACCAAGATCCTTTGCTTCCTTTCACATCTTTAATTTAATTTACTCTTAATTTCTCAAATGCTTTGAAACATTTGTACATATTGTAAAGTAATACATTGTATTTACTATGTATCCAAAGCATTACTCTAACATGTACCGCTTGACTGCCACATGTGTTAGTGTACTCTTGTCGATTTTGTACGTCCGGTCAGTTTTTCAACCTGAATCAAGTCTGAAATTGGTCAGAATTGATCAGTGCTCTAGCCCAGTAAACAAATTCACATAAATAGTTACACACACACACACACACACACACACACACACACACACACACACACACACACACACACACACACACACCCTAAATTACTAAGATAGCCTGATATTGGGGTGTAATGAACTTGTCTACTCCTTTTCATGATATAGTTATTTTACCTACCTCATCCTAGGTGCAAACATCAGTCATAATGCTATATAATCATCAACCCCACTACTGAAAAGAAATAAAGAAATAAATAACTAAATAAAAAGGCTAAGTATATCCAATTTAAAAAAAAAAGAAAAAGAAAAAATACCATTTACATAAAAATACACTCTACTACCCAATGCAAGCTACTACCGCTATGTAAATCACACTGCTAGAAACAAAACTTCTACATACTATATTGAGTCTCATTTAAACTAGAAAAATAAAAATAAAAATGGGTTGCAACATCTGCTGCTTATGTACTCTTTCATATTTCAACAAACAATGGAAGTCTGTTTTTTTTTTCTGGATTAAGAAATCTGCCCAGACAATTGCACAACTTAAAATATTAACAGAGTCATTTTCCACCACTTCTTCATACCATTATCGGTTTCAAACATGAACTGTGACCTCATAGATAACTTATAGCTACCTTTACTGTAAGCTGACCTTTGTCCCTACATCATCACTAACATGAAATGCAATCACCTGATGAAAATCCTGCCCTGCAGCCTGGAAAAAAAAAGAGAGTACAGAACGGGAAAGATGTGAGAACAAAACATTATTTCTCCCTGTTTGTCTCAGATATTTTGCCCCTTCTGCCACTTGTACTCCAAGTCAAAGACCCCCCCCTTCCTTAATCATAATCCCCATGATGCTGCTCACAGCAGCATTATTAACCCTGTGGCAGTAGGGTTATATCGGGTCCAGGCACCTAGGCAGCGAGACATTTCCTTGTAGTACGTTTGGTTGGGGACACATGGCTAAAGTGGCATTCAGCTGCAGAGAAATGTGGCTGTTGCAAATTCCCAGTGGGCAGATGGATGCACACGCTGCTATGTCCACAGCTTTTATTAATAAGTGCATGGGGGTGGAAGAGGTAATAAGTGTTGTGTTCAGTGTACAGCGCATGCTTATGTAACTACAACATATAGAAGTGTGCTACAGCATGGAGGAAATCCTGCATGCTACTGTAGTCACATGTATGCTCTAGTATGCATTTTAGGTAATGTTTCCTAGACACTGTGAATAAGGCAGTGGTCCACACATACCAGTTACAAAGGCACTGCCATTGTGATCTGCAGTATTTTTGCCACTGACATGACCTGCTGATGTCAGTGGTTTGATATTGCCCTGGGGGCTGTGGACATTATCCCCCCCCCCCCGTGCATTTGGTTATTGAAGTTGTAAGCATGCCACACCATTCTTCTCTTTGCTGACAGGGAATTAGCCACAGCCACATTTCTCTGCAGCTAAATGTCATTTCAGCTATGTGTCCCCAACCAAATGTATCACAGGGAAATGTCTCGCTGCCCAGGCGCCTAAACCCAGTTATATCACTACATACCCACTTCCCTGATTGTAATCCCCACAGTGCTGCTCACAGCAGCACTATTAACCCCGTGGCAGTACAGTTATATCAATAAATACCCCCTTCTCTGATTGCAATCACCACTGTGCTGCTCACAGCAGCACTATTAACCCCGTGGCAGTAGGGTACATCACTTCCTACTACACAGAGTACATGGATTACCCTACTAAGGATGCCAGCCCTCTGCAGCTCTACCTTCCCCGCTTACTTCCGGACTTGTTTATAATATTACCTGCAAGTCACTCTTTCAGTCCATTATTTGGGCTGTAAAGCCTTCCCACATGTTAGCTCTATAATGTCCCAGTTTATGTTCTCTCATTTTTCCCTTAATTGCCTCAACAGTTCTAGGGCAGCTAAAATATTTTAGCCCAATGCAGTTTTCTCTCCACTTTTATTTTGTATGATCACTCTCTCCTCTTCAGTAATACTTGCCCATTTTACACACCCCTTACCACACAAGATACTTGGCCAGTATCTTAGCCATTGCCCTAAGTGTTGCTCCTATGTTCCAAATTACACTATTTTTCATAATGCCTACTTGAAGCATGCCATCTTTGGGTCTTAAACTTTATCTAACAAAAATAAATAAATACAAAAATAAAAAAAAATACACTTTATTGATTTTAAATATGTTCTTTCTTGTAAAATAGCAATGGACTTTAATGCTTCATAAAAATTGAGCCATCTCGTCCGTTCATTTCTCCTACCAAATGGACACAATGCAGAACACACTTATTTCCAGTCCTTATAATAGCTACTTTAAGATGTCTTATGCATTCTTCTAATATTCTTGCTGTTTTGACTCTATTCCAATCAACAACCAATCTTTCCATTGGAAAAAAAAAATCCTCAAATGCCCCTGAGCTATTTACTCAATTTGCATCTTTAAATTTTGTCCCGCTTCTGTCAGATAACTCTTTCTTGACTTTGTTAACAAATGGTACTAACTTAGACTTTGAATTCCACTGAAGTACAAACAAACACCCATATGGGTTCAGAACTTAAAAGGCAAAGAACTGAAGTCAACTGCAGTACCAGTTAAGCGGTAGGCAGAAGTGGAGCAGATTACGACAGGTTTGAACTTGGACTATACTGCTCAGACAAGCTCCACGTGGGTTTACAGAGTGGTCCTAGCAGCAAGGAACTCGAAAAAGTGACTACCTTCTGGATTTAAGTATATTTGTTTTTTTTCCACTGGAAATAGCTTCTGTTGCTTACTTTAAACTAGCCTAAACTGTTTTTCTACTGATTACTGCATTTATTTTTAAATCTGCACTTAAAGTTACATTTAGTCGAATTTAATCGAAAGTTTGCTTGTTTGTTTGTTTAATTTAACTGTGGAGGCTGCCCACTAAAGTGTGCTAGCCTGTGTAACTAATTTATCACTGTCTCTGCATTTTCTGTGTATTTCTACAAAAAAACAAAAAAAAATCCTTGTTTTCCCACCTTTCTTGACTAGTTTAGACCAGTATACAGGCATTGCTGTATTCTGGACTGTGGTGTAGTTCCTGTGTTGTCCATTACCTTACTTGGATAGAAGGAAGTTTCTTTGCTCACCAGTGGGAGTGGGGAGCCTTGAGCAGCCTACCTGTCCTTGGGGGAAGTGACCTCAGCACAAGAAGCTGTAGTAATTGGTTGTTTGGGACCATTCCTAGCTCTTTTGTAGTTCACTGCTTAAAATCCACCTTTGCACGGCTTTGCGCGGTCGTGCGCCGGTTAAACTTGGTTAAACTTTTTCTGGCTCCGCCAAGTCTGCTCTTCAATTTTTCCCTTAGAACTGTTCTACTTGCAATCTAAACAGCCTATACTCTATCTGAAAAGCTCAGCACTTGCTCCTAAAGCATTTTTATACAGGTAAAGCACTCAAACAAAAGAAAGTACTTCATTCACCTAAATTCTGTTGAGTACACATCTCCCTATAGGTCCTTTCTGACTCAGTTACACAGCAATCTTTTTCACTATTTCTAGCATGTCGAAGGGTCAGTTGCTGGCGCCCTCTCCTGTTCAGCTGGTGAATCTGGTAATCTTGAGGCAATGTTACAATTGCCTCATGTACACAGACAACCCTCTCCTCCTCCCAACAAATACAAATATATGCGAGAGATGCAACTATATAGCCAAACTGGAGGCAGAGCTCTCTCAATTCAGTACTGGCAAGACCAGTCAGGAGGAGAAGGTAACCACGCACACCACAAACCCAGTCTCACAGAGAACTATCACAACAGCAAACCAAACACATAAACACACAAAAACATACTCGGAGGCGCTGATTAAAAATCTACCAAAACAACAGAGGCCTCCAAAGCAGACACCCAAGCAACCACCACCTCAAGACATAGCACATGCAACACATAGTTCACAAAGTCAGTGTGCTAAACAGTCATAGCCCTTAAGGCCAAACAACATGCCAGACACACTTGTAATAGGTGACTCCATAGTCAGACACACTGACGTCCCGCTCACCAGACTGAACAAGGAAAAGGTCACAGTAAACTGCCTGTCGGAGCTAGAATCCGCCACATAACACAAGCACTCAGGTGACTCCACAGCAAGTACAAATATGACTCAGTCATTGTACATGCCGTTGTGAACGACCTGAGACGTACCCCCCTGGACTACATGAAAAGAGACATAGAGGAGCTCTCTGATTATGTAGCCCAGGCCGGTATGACCCTGATCCTGAGCAGCATCTTACCCTCACCAAGAATGATGCCACAGTACAAAGACAAAATGATCAGTTTTAACAATTGGCTTAATTACTGGTGTCATTCTAAGGGGATCCAATGTCTGTCTGCTTGGGATGACATGCTTGACAAGCCACACTGCTTTGCAAGGGATGGCTTGCACCTGTCACCCCTGGGCTTCCGGATATTGGCCAAGGCTCTTGCCACCCCCATAGTGCCTTTTTTAGGCAAGGCTCAAAAGACAAACCCACCTCCCTAGAAAACACAAGTGGAAAAACCTAAGGGTAATGCTGCTCAATGCCAGAAGTCTATACCTCAAAATGCATGCTCTCGAAGCCCTCCTCAGTATGGAGAACATCGATGTCTGTGCAGTGACTGAAACCTGGTTCAAGGCTCCTGAGAGCACCCCAGCACTATCAGGTTTTACCTCATATCATGCTTTCCGCCCCAAAACTTGGACCGAACCACAAAAGGAGGGGAGTATCCATTTTCATCAAAGATACCCACACCTCCAGGTTAGTGGCAACGCACGAAGCATCGGAGACTATCTAGGTGCAACTAACCATAGGCAAAACTGCCTTACAGTTTGTAGCATGCTACAGACCACCCTCTCAAACTCAGGAACCCCACACAGCCTTCCTGAAGACACTGGAGAGTATGAATGTCTCTCCAAATACCATCATTTTGGGAGACTTCAACTACCCAAACATAGACTGGGAACATTACTCAAGCCCCAACACCCTAGCCCAAAGGTTCCTAGAATTCATAAACTCAAATGCAATGGAACAACTAGTCACCATTCCCACAAGAGGAGACAATATACTAGACCTGATCATCACAAACATGGCGACAAAATGCTCCACACCGGAACTATATCCCTCCTTGGTAAGATCAGACCATAAATTATTCTCACTGGAAATCCACATCCCGCCCCCACCCCCTGCACAAAAGACCACAGTGAAGAACTTCTCAAAAGCAAACTTCACACTTCTTAAGACTGAAGTGGTATCCTTCAAGGCCCTGGGCCAGTGGAAACCACAACCCACACTGCTGAATCCTTTGCAAATGCCTTCTATGGGCACCTTCAAGAATGCATGGATCATGCAATCCCAAATAAAACCAAGACCCATTCCCCCAAAGGCAGGCGCCTGGTCTGGTGGACCCCAGCCATAAACAAACTTTACAACAGGAGGAGGAAGCTACTACATGACAGAGCAAAATCCCTAAAAGGGAAGGCGTCTCTGATCAGTACTAGCAAAAAACTACGATCACTCATAAAATCATCCAAGGCCAACTTTGAGAGAAAAATCGCAAAAGACACAAAAGACAATCACAAGGCCTTCTTTAGCCATGTTAGAAACCTGGGTGGAAACTCCCAGATATGCTCAGAGTTAGTCCAAAATGACACAAAATACACTGAACCCACTGACATTGCCAACATTCTGGCAGACAGGTTCAGTGCAAATTTCTCCTCCCCCTCCCCCCCAAAAGGAGAAATAACTATCCCAGCAGAGTGTAGCCTCCCTAACATCTCAGATGCCCAGGTGAGAGCCACCCTCTCTAAAGCTAAAAACACAGCATCAATGGGACTGGATGGTGTCCCAGGCTGTGTGCTACATGAACTCCAAGAGGAACTAAACCCACACATAAGGCTGCTGTTTAATCTTAGCCTTACTACAGGATACGTACCCAAAGAGTGGCGTACGGCAACTGTGGTCCTACTTCACAAAGGCGGTACTTCTACGAACCCTGGAAATTACCGCCCCATAAGCTTGACGAGCCTGGTCTGCAAAGCTATGGAGAGGATCATTATGGAACTCATAAACAAAGACATTGGGGACCTACAGACATTGGATCCTACCCAATTTGGCTTTGTCAAGGGCAGATCCTGCCTTTTGAACTTGGTCGACTTTTTTGAAACCATCACTAAGGCCATTGATGAGGGTAAGGCAGTTCACACAGCCTACCTTGACCTTGCAAAAGCCTTTGACACAATACCCCACTCGGGCATCATAGCCAAACTCACCAGCTTAAATGTAAACCCATATGTCACAAGATGGGTTGCAAACTGGCTCAAGGACAGAACCCACAGGGTCAGAGTTGCTGGAGCTATGTCAGACTCTAAGCCAGTCACAAGCGGTGTCCCACAGGGCTCGGTCCTGGGACCCCTCTTGTTCGACATTTATTTTTCCGAGGTACAGGCAAACATAGGAGGATTGTGGCTGACAAAGTTCGCAGATGACTGCAAACTGGGCGCCATAATTGATACTCCAGCGGACACAAACATCCTTCAGAGACGCTTCATAGAAACGGATAATTGGTGCCAGAACCATGGCCTTAAGCTGAACGCCAAAAAATGTATGGTCATACCCTTTGGGAAAAACAAGGTACCGACAAATTACCACATAGGCGGTAATCCATTAAGTACGGAAGAGGTAATCAGGGACCTAGGGACCCAGGTTGACAATAACCTCTCATTTGACACTCACATTGCCAAAGTGGTTAGGAAGACCTTCTATATTGCCCACCTTATCATGAAGGGTTTCACATCTAGATCAAGAGAGGTCATTGTGCCCCTGTACTCTTCTCTTATCAGGCCAATGATTGAGTACAATGCCCCATTTGGGATGCATCTCACCTAACACCTGCAGCAGTTGGAAAGACCCCAAAAGTTCCTCACCAAGAGGATAAAGGGTCTTAAACATATGTCATATGCTGCCCGACTGAAAAAACTCCAGCTCTATTCAGTCGCATACCACCTACTCAGAGGTGATCTGTGCCTGACGTACAAGGCCATGTCCAATCCTGAATTAATGGACATGCTCCACCTCAGAAAATCCAAATCCATCAGAGCCACGAGAACAAGTGACTTAAACCTCAACACAGAAATAAATAGGACGTGCTGGAGTGACAGATTCATAACCCAGAGGCTCCCTATACTCTGGAACAGAATCCCAGTCCATGTTAGGCAGAGCCCCTCACTAACTCTATTCAAGAGAAATCTCGACGAGTGGATGGGAGATCGTAGGTTTACCCCGGGGGTCATCTCTGTGTCACTACTAGACAGAGGCATAGTAAACTAAACCCTAAAAGGGCGTAGTATTCTCATCCTAAGGGGTGGTGCAAGCCACATACACTCTGGCTAGGCTTATAAATGCCTTAGGGCAGATAGCCTAGTACGAACCTATGAACCTATGAAACAGAAAACTTGTCAATGGAAATTGGCTCTTGAGAAACTGGATGTCACCTCACCATTGTGGAAAGAGCCAGAGATTTTGTGTGAGATAAAAGTAATAGCTAGATTTAATAGTTCTTAGTGCACACCGAATTGTAATCAAACTTCAAGCAGGGGTGACCTCTCTCCTAATCAGGGCCCTAGACAGATGTAAACCAGAGCAGCTTCTCAGTTCGACTGTGAGCTACAGAAATGAAAACTTAAGTCTGTTTGCATACATGTATGTAACAGCCATTCAGAGTATTTGGCCTTTGTATAAGAGCTGGGAGTACACTGTTCAAAAGGGTACCGCCTTCTGATTCAGTAGACCTATAGGGAGACTTCAACACTGATGGAGGGAGTGTCTCGTTTCATCTTAAGCTATGTGGTAAATTGCAATCATATGCTTTTAGCCAAAAAAGGCACACTGAGTCAAACTGGCCCTTTAAAAGGTACCCTAAGGGACAGTGCCAACACCACATGACTTTGGGCTCAATAAAGTGAACTTCTTTTTATTTTTGTATCACTGTAAATTAAGGATACTCATAAGTGTACCTGATGGAGGCTGTATCCAAGCATGAAGGTCAACAAAGGTACACAGATATTAACAGACTACCATGTGGTAGCCAGACAGTGGGAGCAATGTTAAGATGGTGGTAGCAGCTGGACAATTGCTAAAATCAAATGTGTAATGAAAAGGTCTTCTGAATGTCTAGCGATGCTGCTGGATAGACCCCAAATCCCCAAAATATAGTGAGGATGTACCCCAACATATAGTGAGGATGTATTTGCATGCCTATCTGATGTTTTTGTGCAAGAGTTCAGTTCTCATTTCCAGGAGAGCCTACACAATACACCTGAGAAGTGAGGGATACAGAGTCTAAACATACTCTGGTCAAGACCTTGACAACTGAGAAGGTAGCAAAGAGATGAGGCCTAAAAATGGTCTGTGCACATCAAGGAAGTAATCATTGGGGTTGATGGTGGACCCAGAAATTGAGGGACACTACAAAGGATAAGTGGTCTCCTGTGCCATAACAGTGGACAGAGTCTGAACTTAATGGAAAGGTAACAGCAAAGCAGCAGTGTGACAAATACCTAAAGGCCTAGGTGTAGAAGTAGTTTGGCGAGACCATTGGCAATGACATTTGGCAGTCCCTCATCTGGTGAGTCAGGACGGGGAATCTAAGTACCAAGCTGTACCAAAAAGTAGTAAAGAAACTCTGATCTCTGCTGGGGACACTCTCGAGAAATAGAAGGAATACTCTGTGAACCTCCCTGAATCCAGAGGACATGGGGAGGCAGTGAGGACAGCAGATGGTGGGACTGGATTCAGTTTTGGATGCAAGTTTATAAAAGTCATTAAACCATTCTTTTGGCAAGGTTGCAGAAATGGGAGAGATTCAGCCAGTAGTGCTGAAAGAGCTTGATTCTCTTGGGGTGTTATTGTTAACAAGCCTTTTCAATACTGCACAAAAGGGGTGGCACTCTGCTGTTGCTCTACCAAATGAGGGTAGTGGTCCCCATTGTCAAACAGTGGGGTAGAAGGGTGCATTCCCATTATATGGAGATCACATTCTTCAGTCTCCATGGGAAAGCCTATGCCAGGGTGATGGAAAGGAAGACAATGTTCAACAGCTGAGCCTCTGAGGCCAGAGGAAGTTGAGGCTTGTCAATTAATGGCTAAGACAGGAAAGAACAAGATAAAAATGGTCATGTATAATCACTCAAGAGGGAAGTATCTGGCAACAGATGGTATTAATGTGGAAGTCAAGATGGAGGAAAGTGATAAAGAACTGTAAGTTTTCATTAATTGTATTTTAAGGGGGGGGGGGCAGCAGCATCTCAAGGAAGAAACGCTGTGATGGCTGTATTACCCAAAGAGGGTAAAGACCTTTCAACTACAGCTTCCCATTTACATTTTAGACCATGATTATAAAAAGTGTTAACATCTACACTAGCTAAGAGAATGTTAAAAACGTTGCCAAAATTGATAGTTATGGATCAATGTGGTTTTATAGAGGAGACGCAAACAATTGAAAAGATTACTAGAAGAATGATGATCCAGAGGAAATACAGTGTAAGAAAATATCACTGTTGCTGGCGGATCTTGATGCAGAGAAAGCATTACAGTTAGCTAGGATTTAAGGAGTCGAGGCAAGAATTAAGGTGTGAGTGGTCATCTCCAAGAAGATTTTTTTTTTTCTTAAACAGAGGAACCAGACAGTAGTGTCTTCTTTCCTCTTTACTTGTTTTATATTTAGAGCCACTAACAAAGAAAATAACTCAGAAATTCAGGAATATAACTGGTAAGGTAATCAAGAAAAATTACCTTTATTTGCAGACGACCTTATTTTGTACTTGATAAATCCAGAAAAGGACATTTTGACACAGCAAAACAAAGGCTATAGCAGTAAACTATGTAGCCATACATTAATTGGTTCAACAAACCAATATTTACTTGGAAATGACAAGATAAAACGTATTTAGACGAGTTGATTAAAAATATTCTGTTATGGCAGCTAAGGATATGTGCAAAGAAAGTAAATAAAAGATGGTACAAAAACTAAAGTGGAAACTGTTGATTATGGCTAGAGATAGAAAGACACAAGCACTAAAAATGTTTCATCCATTTAGTTTTATATACAAGTCAGGCATATTTTTAATCAACCAGAGGAAATGCTTTAGATAACAACTTAGAAAGAGTTGAAGGGATTTCTTTGACGAGGAAGATGGAAAGAGTTAAGTGGAATCAGCTGATCCGGTAGTTTAGGATTACCTGGATGTGGATACTTTAGACCTATGCAATTAAGGGTAACATATATAATGCAAGCACAAAATTATAAATCAAAGTGGAAAATAACGACACTGAAACCAGAAAGGGGTGGTTGAGAAATGGGAAGAGAGTAGGAGTTAGGATGCAAATCCTTAAGGAGCGTAACAGCCATAGAGAATACTGTTACTCGGTATGATACACTCACGGCAGAGGGTCTGTACACCGAAAGGCACAATAATGCGGCAAGACTGTTGCGTTAGGGATTGTGCAAACACAATACTGATGTAGCTAAGAAGCAACAGAAACATGAATCACAAATCATTGTAAAGAATGATAAAGTTTATATCACGTGGGATCACCCATTACCCACAGTTCAAAAAGTAGATGCGAGAAAACCAGATACAGTAGTCCATGAAAAAAAGACAAAAGTAGCATTGATTACTGAAACTGCTACACCTACTGATAAGTGTCAAATACAGAAAGACAAAAACTGAAAATACCAGAATTTGCAGCCAGAAATGAGAGCAACGTGGCAGAAATATACCCAGACAGTTCCAATAGGAGTAGGAGCAACAGGTTAATAAAAAAGAATTTGCAGTCGTATTTAGATATGCTACCAATAAGTGTAACTATGAATTACAGAAGGAGGAAATGCTGAGCAAATTGTGGGTGCTGAGAAGAGCAATTTTGCTAACACCAATGATGGACATAATACTCATTTCATTAAGTGTATCATACTCCGACTTAGGAAGGGGGTTTATTCCTATCGTGGTATCAGAAACCCAAAAGACTTGGAAAAATTAAACAAAGAATCAATATTGTATTAAAAAGAACTAAGTCAACATAGAAACAGAGAATAAGGATTTTGCCAATATGGATGTTTGCAAGTAGGGGCATAGGGTAGAATTTACTGGAGAAATTGGCAAAAGATCCCGGGTATTAGAAGCAAATAACTAGAGACAGAAAGGTAACAGAGTGAGATGAGGCCAAGAAGAAGCTTGGACTGTAGGTTAGCGATAGTCTTCCCTACCAGGGACTGGTATCAGAGTACAGGCAAAGAGAAAGGGACAGGGGGATCCTAGGTGAAAGACCTGTTCTGGTAGAGCTTTAAGTTAAACCTACAACAGAAGCTGCTGTTAAAGAAGGGATAATTAATAGGGCATAAAATATTACACTGTTAACTATAAGAATCAATCATAGAAGGTTAGAAAAGATGAGCAAAAGAGAGAGGGACTGGAAAGGCAATTTACAAAGGGGCAACGGGAGGATATCCGTATGTCCCTCAAGCCATAACAAAGTCCAGAAGTTTTAAGATTTTTGCACGGAAGTGTTCGAATATGTATCTTTATACCCTAAGCAGTCTTAAGAGAATTTTCCTCAAGTAGACAGCAAATGTTGGAGGTGTGATAGAAAAGAGAGAGGTAACTGGGAATATATTTCTTGGAAGTGTAATGGGTTGACAGACTAAGATTTCCATACAAAGTACTCGGTCAGAAATGTTGGTGAAGCAAATGGCTGTAACTAAGGAAATGATTCTTTTGAGCCGGGACAAGGGTCTGAACTGCCTGTATATTACAGCCTTACTACATTTAACACTATTGTCTGCCAACAAAGCAAGTACTAATGAGTGCAAATCAAAATCTAAACCAATTATAAGTGAAGTACTTAATATTATAAGGATAGAAAAACTAGTTGTGGGGTCTTTAGAAAATGGAAAGCAGCAAACTATATACTAATAAATGTCATTTTGTTTGGGATAATATGTGCAGGATAATGTTTAGGAGGAGTGAAGTTTAAGGGAAGGCAGAAATTGAGCAATTTATATAATATTGAAGTAAACAATTGTTAAAAAGAAAACATATGCAATGTATAATGCACCAAAATATTAAATGTTAATATGGTCTGTTTCTTTTCTAGTAATATATGTGTGCTTACATGACAATTTGACAAAGATGATTAAAAAAAAAAAAAAAAAAAAAAACAGCTAAGCATCTGATTTAAGACAATAGTTAGGCTTCCATCTGGCTATCAAGCAAAGGACCAAACTCATCTGTCCTTGAAAAGGTTACTACAAGGGTTAAATGAGGCTTGAACACTCCCGACATGTGTTTTATAGCTATGAAGGTGGCCCACGAATAGGTAGCCTAAAATGTCCTATGAACTCTGTACTGGTGTAGCACCTTCTGCAAGCTCCTACTGTGTGCCATTTGTTCTCTATATTGGAGAAGTCTCTTATCTTTTCTCCATCTGGCTCTGTCAAGTGCTTCTTACAATTGTGAAGATCGTAACTCTGGACCTCAAACATGTGGCACTGTAAGTAAGAAGGGCAGAGGTTGGGGGTAAGTCAGAGTATCCCTCCCCACATCAAGGTAAACTGATCACAGAATTGAGTGGAGTACAGGTCCTCACGCTTGGGTGCAGGGTGAAGTCCCCCATTCAAAGGCACTTTAAATGTGTAACAGCAACTCTCACAACTTACTTTTTGTGTTTGCACTACTGATAAGGAATTACATGACTTTTTTATGGAAAAGGTAATTAAAATTTAGTCAAAGTGTGGCAGTATCCAGTCTGGGGACATGAAGGCTGTAACTTTGTCATCTGCAGGCATTGTTGTTCTTTTACAGGATAGCTGGCAACTGTCACAGAGTGAGGAGCTTCCCAATTTGTGAGGCTCTCACTGCACAATTACTACTTCTTTGTGTTGAGAGGAATCAGTTAAAAGTATTTTGCACAATGTGCAACGGTTTCCCCTTGGTGCCTCCCACTGGAGGTATAACAGGCATGTAATACTGGCAGAATGACCCAAGAGAGATGAGAGACACAATGAAGTGAATATTTCTTCAGCTTGCCTGTGAATGCCGTGTGATTCCAACGTTTGAGCTGGAAAGTGTTGCTGCTGAAAAGGAGTCTGTTCTACCCTCCTCGGTTTGCCACTGCTTTGTTCTCGTAAGGACAAGTAGGTTAGAAAATAACAGATGGATGTTAGATGGCTGGATAAATTGACCATAAATATTAAACTATTTTAATCTTGGATGAGGCATCATGTTTGTTGCCCTTCTCTGAACTGCTTTGACTCTGTATATAAAATGAGGCTTCCTGAGCTGCATAAAATATTCTTTTAAGAGTGGCTCCTACTGATTAAAATGAACAACTTCTTACTTATTTTACTGGCATTCCTTTCTGTATCCCACAGAGCATCCTTTCTACTTTCTAACACTGCTTGTTTAAGTAAAGGTTACAAATGATAAGACCATCTCAAGTTCTTACTCTCTGTTGTTACTACTACTCTCCAAATGGACATCTCTTTTCTGAATTTTTGCACTGCTTTTCAGGTGCATTACTTTTAATTTTAATTGTTTCAAAAATTAGCTGCCATTTTTTGGGCAGGGTAAACTGCTCATACCCTCAACCAGCCAATCAAATATGTTTCTTTTCCTTCCTTACAGCAACCTACCATGGGTACAACCAGGACTGGACTCAACTATCTTTAGATATGGGTCCTACACAAGGTAGTATTCGTGTGGCATCACCCTTACTGCTTCACAGAGGTATCTGACTTAAGACACTTACCACATTCTCTTGTAGACTTGCATGAGTACCACCAAAGTAGAGGTACACAATACAAGCTCTTAGCACTTAATCCAAAACACACTTCTGAATGTAATGTCTACAAAACTATCTTGGTGTGCAACAACTTCCTCCATAACTGTAAAACTGCAACTCTTCTAATTAATTGTCTTCACTGTACTATATATAACCATATTTCAATACTAAATATAACAAGCTTTCTCTAAGCAAAGCATGCCTATCAAGTAATATTTGATAACACAGCACAGCAGTAATGTGGGTGTAAGGACCTCTTTATCTCCTCATATAATCAGTATATCATATTATTTCCTTGTTTATGTCCAATTCTTCTGTCATTCTAACAGCTAAACTGTGTACAAAGGTCCTTGGCTTGTCAACACTGGAATTCTAAACCCAAAATGAACATCCAATCAATATAACAACAAAAAAAAAATAGATCATAAAACTACTAGGACTTTTATTCTCACAATATGAAAGTTTAAAGCACATGCTTCATGTTATAACTTTGGATGCCAAGGCAAAAAGATGATGATGTTGGGCTATTATAATGAAGAAATGATGTTACCATATGAACAAACATTTTGGAGCAGGCAAATGAAAAAAACAATTAGCCAAGTTCACACATCTTCAATACTTTTCCAATTCTTCTCTTACGCAAGTTCATAGGAGGTTACTAGGCTAGCGGTCCTAGACCCCTTACAAATGTAGCCATGTTAATCCTGAGTTGCCTCAATTGTACTTGGTTAGATGAACGTTATTCACAGAGTGGTTTTATGACAAACCCAGACTACCCCCCATCCATGAGGAACATGGGTGCCACTCCTGGGATGAATTTGTGGTCTCCCATCCATTTGTCCAAGGTTGCGCTTGAACAGGGTCGATGAGGAGCTATGCTTCATGTGAACTGGAAGTTTATTCCAGAATAGCGGCAATCTCTGGGAGATGCATCTTTCTGTCCAGCATGTTCTGGTAATGTCACAGGCTAGGTTAAGACCCCTACAGTGAGTGACTCTTGTGCCATTAAACTTATGGATGTGCAGCACACCCATCAGGGTGGGATCAGACACTGCCATGTAGCCAGGCACAAGTCGCCTCTCAGCAGCCTATATGATACAGAGTACGACAGGCTTTTCAGTTTTCAGTCTATCCATGCAAGTCATGGTTTACAGTCTCTGTATTTCATTGGTGAGAAACTTCTATGGTCTCTTCAGCTGCTGCAGGTGTCTGGTCAGGTACATGCAAACGAGAGCACTGCACTCTACTAATGGTCTGATGAGGGTCGAGTACAGTGGCGTTATAACATCCTTAGATCTGGATGCAATGCCCCACTTATGAGATGTGCAACATAGAAGGCTTTCCTTACTACTTTGGAAACTTGATAGTCAAAGTTCAGATTGCCATCTACTTGTTTTCATAGATCTCAAATCACTGCATTAGAATTGGGGGGGGGGGGCACTGCCAATACTGTAATTAGCAGGGAATTCTACTTTGTCAAGGGGGTAATAATGCACTTTTTTGTATTTAGTTTTAGACCGTGGCTTTGGTACCAGTCATTTGCCTGTGTTAGCCCCTCCTGTATTATGTTAACATTATTGGTGGACTCAGTGATTGCACCCAGTTTGCAATGATCAGCGAATTTGGTAAGCCAAAGGCATCTATCTACTTTAGCCTGGACTTCCGAGAAAAACAGATTCCAAACAGTGAAGGGCCCAACATAGATCCTTGTTGTATGCCATTGGTGATGGGTCTGCTGGTTGAGGTTGAGTCACCAACTTTGATAGTATATGTTCTGTCAGTGAGCCAACTGGCTACCCATCTAGTGATGCAAGGGTTAATCCCCAGCTGGGAGAGTTTCTTAATGATATCCGAGGGGGAATTGTGTCAAAAGCCTTGGTTAGGTCAAGATACTGTTAGACTTATGGGTCTACAGTTACAGGGGTCGGTTCATGGCTCCTCTTTGTCAAATGGTTTACTGTTGCTGTTCTCCACTCTGCTGGAACAAAGCCAGTTCTCAGGCTATGGTTAAAGAGAACACCAAGTGGGTCCACTAGGTCCTGTTTTAGATTGCTTAATATGCAACTTGAGATGATATCTGGTCCCATTGAGGCTGTGTCTTTGGCCTTCAAGAGTGCAGATATGACCTGAGGTCTAGAGATACTAGGCAGAGGACTGAAGTCCGGGATGCTTTGAGGTATGCATGGTGGGGACAGGGCTGTGAAGTTTGCGCCAAATCTGTCAGCTAGCAGGTTGGCAATTTTGTGCGGTACAGTAGGAGGGGTACCATCTACTTCAACACATAGCTGTCATTCCTTTTTACATTTTGGATGTAGTTAAATAATGCCTTATTATTATCCTTAGCTAGGGTTGCTATTTTACCTTCATAAATTAGCTTTAGAGGACTTTACAAGATTTCTGATTTGCTTGTTCAAGCTGTGGATGGAATTCTTCTTCTGCTGAGTCAGTTCCATTTTTTTCTTGAGGTCCACCAGGGTGGTTTGTTTTTTCAGGAGGACCTGGTTTTAATCTGGTCAGGCACAGCTGAGTCTATACAGTTGCTTAAGTGTTTATACAGGGCATTTATGTACATCTCTGCATAGGAGCCATTGCTGTCTGTGATTGCAAATGGTTATAAAACTTTTTATTCACCCGGGGATAACTCCAGTGGCTCTACTCGACAGAGGCACTGGGAAGTAAGGTAAGGTGGCACAAAGCCAGGGTAATCCTATGGGATAGGCTTGTAAAGGCTCCAGGGCCACTGGCCTAGTACACACCTATACCATTGCTCAGTTTCTGTAGTTTGCTTTGGATAGTGCTTTTTTAGTTTTTTTGCTCCTGTGGTGGTGACAGGTTCAGTAGTTACTTCAAACAAGACTGATTTATGATCCAACCTTATCAGGGAGGGCATCACTCAGGGTGGAGTGCAGTGACCCCCATGTTGATAAGTATAATATCTAGGGCATTTGAGCCACTTGTGGGGCTACAGACTATCTGTTTCAGAGCATTTATACTGACAAAGTCCAGGAACCGCTGCATGAGCATGTTCATGCTCATGTATGTCACCCAGTCGATGGAAGGATAGTTGAAATCTCCCGTGACTAAGGTGTTGGGCTGTATGGCAAGTGACTCCGGTAAGTCCATGTAGACGATGTGCTTTTCTTGGTTCGTGGTGGGGGACCTATATCTAGCAATGATGTGGTAGGGTACTTTACACATTTTTAATTGGACATGGAGTAGTTCGAGAGAGTCATACTGTTCGACCAGTCTTGAGGTGTACTTGGCTTTAATGAAGATGAATACACCTCCACCTTTGGTTCTTTCATGCTCATTTTGAGGTCTGAATGTGTGGAAGGCATTGTAGCCTTGCACCTCCAGGGTGCTCTCCGAGGCTTTGAACCATGTGTCAGTGACTGAACAGCATCTTCCAAGGTAAGGAGTGCTTCCAGGGTTGTGCAGTTTCATGTTTAGACTCTTTTCATTAAGCAGCAGAACCTTGAGTTTTTCTTGAGTGGATTTTGTTCCGTGAGAAATTTTGATGATTTGACATAAGGCACTATGGGTGAGGCAAGAGCCTTTGCCGGTATCCAAAAGCCCAGAGGAGACAGGTGCAGTCCATCTCTGACATATCAGCATGGCCTGTCAGCCATATCTTCCCAGGCTGTTAGCTACTGGATCCCCCTGGACTGACACCACAAGCTAAGCCAATTTTTGAAATCAATCATTTTTGTTTATATTGTGGCATCAACCTGGTTGAAGGTAGAATTCTGCTTAGGGCTAGAGTCATACCTGCCTGAGACACATAATCTGACTGTTCAGTCATCTCTCTCTTCATATAGTCCAGAGAGGTATGTCTCAAGTCGTTCACCCCAATATGGACTATGACAGAATCATAACGGAATTTGTTGAGTGACTTGAGTGCATGTAAGACAGTTCAAGAAAAGAGTCCAGTCTGTAACTGACACAGTAACAAACCAAGTCTTTATCTTAGGACAGAAAGTGGTGAAAATACACGTTAAATTAAACAGAAAGTTACAAACAAGTATATAATACTCTGTCGATTCAATGGGAAATGTAAGAGAACATTATTGGGTACAAGAATGCCAGAAAGGTTAGGAAGGCAGATGTCTGAGGAGGTTAGAAAACTGCATAAATATTTAAGGTGTTTTTCATCTTAGTATTTGTAAAAGAACATGAGGGCAGGGTGTCAAATAACATGAGACATAAAAAAATGAGACATAAAACAGAGCTGTGGATTTTGGGAATGCAAGACAGGAACAATACAAGATGCTTCTGCTAGCAGTTGAAGCCAGCAGTAGTTCGTTGAGTCACTATTCAAGTTGTACGACCTGTTTATAGATACTAACATGACACTGCCAACATCACAGGACAGAAACAGCAACACAGCCAAGACCGATGGATGGCAACATCAGCTCTTGCAAGTGGAAGAGCCAAGATCGACAGAAGGCAACAGCGGCTCTTACAAGTGGAAGAACCATGATCAACGGATGGCAACAGTGGCTCTTGGAAGAGCCAAGATCGACAGAGGGCAACAGCGGCTCTTACAAGTGATACAGCCAACATCACAGGATGGCAATAGCAGTCCTTACAATATGATAATTCCATACAGAAGGCAGTGAATGTCACGTTAGTGTTACTTTCCTCTCAGGCACAGCTATGGAAAAAACATTAATATGAAGTAGGATGGAGTTGTTGACTCTAAACGTCTTACAGATGGCTAGCAACATGGTGTCACATAACAAGGATTCTGCTAGTCAAAAGTCATCCAGTGCTATGACCAAGGCTCTCCAAAGGCGAACAAAGTAAACCCAGTATACCCAGCAGAGTACATGGGTTTCAGCAAGGTATCTATCATCATACTCCACATGGGATTAATGGGTGAAATTAAAGGATATGGATGTGAGACTCAAAACTATGACATAGATAAACAAGAGAACAACTCTAACACTGGTGGGTAGCTGGGAGACTGTCTGAAAAAACAAAGACATCCAGTGGCATTTCTGTGACATCTGGGATCTAGTACTATAGACAGTCTTGTTTAGATACACTAACAAGAAGCATTACAGTTACCATAACATAAGATTAATTAGTCTATTGATGATATAAAAATTGCTGCAGTCATCATACAAATAGAAATGCTGCTCTCCAATGAGTCCTGGTGCAGCCAGTAAGGGTTTGTTACGGTCCATTATTATAATTCTGTGCTTATTACAGTTGAGAAGAAGGAGTGAGGTGGTCAAGGCACCTAATAATTTGGGCAAGCTGTGTGGGCCCATCACAGGGTTAGCAGATATGGTAGCTGGGTTTACCGCAGAAATAAAAGCGGCACTCCGATGGGTAATCCAGGAAAAATGTCCTAGTGAAGACAGAAAGCCTGCGTAGGACACACGAGTGAAAACCCTGGAGTTTACAGTTATGCTCAAGAGATCCTCCTGTTCTGCAAGACAATGGCAAACATACATATGCAGCACTATAACCACTTCTGTAGCCATAAAGACACAGGGATATTAGAAAAGTATGTGGAGGTGGGCAACTAAAACTGTTACAGACAGATGTGATACGAGTTTCAGCATGCTGCCAGAAATGCACCAAATGGAGCAAGGAAGATAAGGGGGAGAGAAAGAGAAGGCGTTAACGTAACACAATGCCATGCAGTAAGTGGTAAGGTTGGAAATGAAGAACAGATGTTGGACAGATAGACCCAGATAGCAGCTGAAAGGTAAAATATTCAAAACCAGATTAAGAATACACTATTTTACAGAGAAGGGAGCTCCTGCATGAGGTATCCCAGGGGCTGGTTGATCACAGGTGAGCATAAGGATTCACCTGTACCTGAGACAGATGGAAAGAGGGAATAGCTGTTACTTCCAACTTTTGATGAAACTGGACAGTCTAGAAGTCCTTTTTGTTTGTATTGCTTCATATAAAGATACCAAAAAGAATGAAGGGGCTTGACGTTTTGTATAAATTGAGGATGCAAAAGCATAAAAACTACAGGCTGCACATTATAAAGCAAAAAGGTTCAACATAATGTCTCATGTTAAACTTCTGCATTACACCATTATATTAGGAACCACGTGCATACTTTACGCGTTAGTTAATGTTCATAATTCAGATACATGCATGCATTTTAAAACACACTACAAGTAGCAGGTAGAACCCACAGTATACACCCTCTATGCCACACCGATACAATTCTGCTATGGAAAAAAAAACACCATCTAATCTGGTGATGGAAATTTTCAGCCTCTCCCCCCCCCCCCCCCCCATCCATCCACATACAACTCCTTTTCCCTATTTTTACACATGGGGTTGGGGTGTCACTTGAACAGTGGCAATCATGTAACGCCAAGGATCACACGGCCGGGTCACTTGCCAGCCGCTTCTATAAACGTTTACCCCTCAAACAAATGTTTGCCTGCTTTTCTAAAAGAATTTGTACTTAAGATGATATTCTGATGGTATCAAACATTCACAATGTCTACTTTATCAACTGTGAAACTACGTTAATTGCAACTGTATGATGTAACAAGTTCACAAAATTGCTTTCCTTGCCATAAGCATTATTTGTATGATGTGCCTAAAAACATGTCCCTTGATACATTATACTGACATTGCCTATGTATAAATTAAAATAAAGTACTGTTAGTTGAAATTACTTAGTTTAACAGTGCGGTACAACTACTGAAACTATTCAAAGTATCATTAAAAAGGTATTGGTCATGCACATTTGTGTATCCTTACTTATTTTTATAAAATGCACAACACAGAATGATTTTCTCACTAATGTAAGCATGTGACGGTCAAAGGTTAGATTACTGTCTATATGTGTCCCAAAGTCCCTGACTATTGGGTCGACTCTTATGGGTGTTGGTAATATGATAGTCACCAGGGGTGGAGTACTTCCCTAAGGATACTTTTATACATTTCTTGACATTTAGTTTTATTTCATGGCTCTGACACAAGTTATTTGTCAGTGTCAGCCCTTCTTAGAGAACATTAGAGTTGGAGGATTCTATGCTGCTTCTGATTTGCAACTGTCTGCAAATTCGGTCAGCTGCAAAACTAACAGCACTAAAATTAGCTGTTGACTTAAACCTTGTCTGTGATACGTAGAGGACCTGCTGGGGATACAGGTATGTATCCCACAGACAACCCCTTCTCTGGAACAGGCTCCTTATGCCTGTGAAGTAGCGTTCCTCTCAAACTCAGTTTCAGCATAACTTGGACAATTAGATCGAGGGCAGCAAATTCATCACTGGGTTGGCATCTTCATCTGTAATGGACATAGGCAGCCTGCAAATGGTACATTT
Organism: Protopterus annectens; assembly: GCF_019279795.1. NCBI lineage: Eukaryota > Metazoa > Chordata > Ceratodontiformes > Protopteridae > Protopterus > Protopterus annectens. Next base: position 57,418,906 of record NC_056732.1, read on the forward strand.
CCCAGGCCAGGCCCCTGCTTGCAAATGCTTCATCTCCCAAATCCCTGGTTACATTTTTCAAGGGTACCAGAACTCGTCAGAGATTTGGGATGCATGGCTATGTTTAAAAAAAGACTCCAGCGGTCATTAGCCTAGTACACACTATGAACCTACATGTCACAGTAAATATGCCATATGACAGTGCTACTACATGTGGGATAGGGGTTTGTGCCGTTTTATTTAAAGCCACTCATACAGCTGATGTCAGGGCTGATGTACAGAACTCTTAGTTTCTCACATTTTTTAATTTATTTACATTACTTTCAAGGTGAGCCAAGCAGCCAAATCAAACACAATGACAAGTCGAGTTCACACTTTGATAAAAGTACAGGTTGTTACATTTTACATTAGTTGAGAAATGGTTTCATAGGAGTTGAAACAGTAAAGAAAAAGACAACAACATTTCATAACATGCAAAATATTTTCACACACGTTTACCTCTTATGCACAAAGACTTCGCATTTGGATTGTTTCACTTTTCTAGTCTGCCCCTCCCCCAATTTCCACCCCCTCTTACTTTACTATTATACTTCTCACATACATATTACACCTCTGACACCCATTCCCTAATCCTCCTCAAACTGTTCTACTGCCATGCAAACTCTTGTTTCTGTTTCTCTATTTCCCAGCTTCCATCTTTCATTTAGCATATTTCCCAACAACCTTTCTCCATCCAATACTTCTTTGCACTATATCCATTCATACTCAGACCCTCTGCAACAGTACCCATCAATTAGTCTATACTTCACCTTCTACTTTCCCCAAACTAAATACTCACTACTTCCTACCTTAACTACATTCTCATACGTTATCCCTCCAAACCCCTTTTTCGCTTACATTTCCAAAACATAAGAGAGGATACCAGGAGAACCTAGCTCACTCCTACCTACCTTCTACCAGCTTTCAGGCTCCACCACCACTAAATATTCTACAGCTCTGCAACGTCTTTCATCCTTCTGGATTCCTACTTCCCCACTACCTGCCATCAATAAAATACAGATCTCTTTACTTAATCATGTTACTTCCAAGTGTATCCTCTATTCTTCTCCTCCTAATGAACCATATGTCATCCTACCATGACTCACTAACAACTCTCAACCTCTCTCCATCTCTGTCCCAACCACCTAGCCATATCCACCAAATTCTCCACGTCATACGAAACCTATTTAATGATGCTCCTCACCTCTACCCCAAATATAGACTGATTAACATCATTTCATCTCAAATCAAAATAAAATTAAATGGAAAAATACTCTCCAAAAACAACAAATCAGTAATAGCCCAATTTACTAACATACTCCTTTTAGGAAACATTCACTTTAACCGTGGCCCCACCTATTGCAATCAAAACAATTCCCATCCACACACCACTGTAACCCCACAACAGTCAACCACCAACCCCAGTAATCTAACTTTTCAGTCATAAATATTAGAAGCATAAGAAATTAAACTACTGAACTACATGCCTGGATTACTCAACACGATCCGGATATTCTCATTGTAACTGAAACTTGGCTTAAACCCAGTATAAACGACTTCAAAATTACAACCTCCAGCTATGATATCGTTCACACTGACCATATAAAGAGGAAAGGTGGTGGTATTTCTATAATATTCCCCCAAATACCACATTTCTCCATACAACAAACCAATACCAACATTCAATTCAGTAAGCCACTTATTATTAACTGAAAAAAAAAAAATATGTATTACTGTCCTTTTCATCTCGGCGACAACACATCTACTCTGGAGGATACCCTACATTGCATATCCATAACAGTTACATAAGAAAAAATATACTAGTAGATAACGTCAATGTCAGCTGGTTGGACATAAACTCCAACCCCCCTACATCTAGCATGAACTTATTTGGTTTCAGACAACTACTTAATAGCCCCACACATTACAGCAAGACATCAAATTCCTTATTAGAATAGATCCTAGTATCAGACTCTAGTACATACACCACCGCAGATGCAATGTCAGACTCTCCCAAAGACCATCTCCCACATCTCACACATTCACTTAAACAGCATGTTTATAAAACAACACACAACCAGTCCAAATTTAAAACATTCATTACTAACCTATTATCTCAGCTGAAAACTCCTATAAATCCTACCCTTAGATGATGCTGTAAATGAATTAAACACAACCTTCCTACATATCCTGAGTAACTCACCTCCTAGAGGAAAGAGAATACAAATAAATAGTGTGATGTGGCTGTCCAAAAAGAGTAGAAAGCCAATACAGGATACAGACAAAGCATGGAAAGAACAGCAAAGATATAAAATACAGCAATATCATGAAAACGTCAGAATACTCTGCAACCACACTAAAAATACCTGAAAACAGAAAACTATAAGAACATTCAGAACAATAGTAAACTTCTCCTTCTTTCGGCTGCTCCTGTTAGGGGTCGTCACAGTGGATCATCTGTTTCCTTTTCTTCCTGTCCTCTGCATCTTGCTCTTTCACACCAACCACCTGCATGTCCTCTCTCACCACATCCATAAACCTTATCTTAAGCCTTCCTCTCTTCCTGTTACCTGGCAGGTTCATCCTTAGCATCTTTTTCCCAATATACTCTGCATCCCTCCTCAGCACATGTCCAAATCAACATAATCTTGCCTCTCTGGCTTTGTCTCCAAACCCTCCAACCTGGGCTGACACTCTAATATACCTATTTCTAATCCTGTCCATCCTCGTCACACCCAGTGCAAATCTTAACATCTTCAACTCTGCCACGTCAAGCTCTGACTCCTGCCTTTTTGTCAATGCCACTGTCTCCAACCCATATAACATAGCTGGTCTCACTACCCTCTTGTAGACCTTCCCTTTTACTCTTACTGGTACTCGTCTGTCACAAATCACTCCTGACACTCTTCTCCACTCACTCCATCCTGCCTGTACTCTCTTCTTCACCTCTCTTCCACACTCACCATTATTCTGAACTGTTGATCCCAAGTATTTAAACTCATCCACCTTCGCCACCTCTACTCCCTGCATCCCCATCATTCTTCTATCCTCCCTCTCATTCACAAACATATATTCTGCCTTAGTCCTGCAGACCTTCATTCCTCTTCTCTCTACAGCATATCTCCACCTCTCCAGGGTCTACTCCACCTGTTCCCTACTCTTACTACACATCACAATGTTATCTGCAAACATCATAGTCCATGGGGACTCCTGTCTGATCTCGTCTGTCAACCTGTCCATCACCATTGCAAAAAAGAAACTATAGTAAGCACAACACTAAACATTTCTGGTCAGCCATTAAAGAAATCTTACAACCCAACCAAAATGTCAACCCTTTCCCAATAACTCAGTCGAAGCTGCAATAGACTTCAACTATTATTTCACTGATAGTATAGCATCTCTAACCAAGAGCATCCCAACATCTAATTTCAACCGTGTCCAACAGACACGTCAACACATCCACTTTCACCTTCAAACCTGTGCCCACATCCTATATAAAGCTACCCTTAAACAAACTTAAACTGAGCTCTTCTTCAGCTGATGACCTTTCAAGCAACCATCTTAAAATAGCAGTCGACAGCATTGCCTATAGTATCTCAGTCCTTATAAGGGGGTTAATCCAGGAATCCAACATTCCCTCTCCCTGGAAAAAAAAAATCACACATTATCCCTCTATGCAAAGTAGATAATTTAACTGCCATTTCTACCTTTAAACCTACAGCAATCGTATCCCCTTCTCCAAAATACTTGAAAAATATATTCAAAAACAATTGCTAAACTATTTCCTGCTGGAAGAACTATCCCTCATACAACATGGCTTCTGTTCCTCCATAGTACTAAAACTGCAATTCTAATGTTTATAGATACTGTCAATAAAACTAGAGGTAATGGGAAACTAGTCTCATTCTTATTTCTAGGCTTGTCTAAGGCTTTCAACACAGTTTGTAACAGCAAACGTCTACTTCAAATGCCCTCAATAGGTCTATCTCAGCCCACCATTCTAGGATTCAGAAGCTACCTGTTCAATAGGCATCAGTAAATAAAACAGCACAGTCCTTGGACTCTCCTCTTTAACATTCTCACCAACACCCTCCACACATCCCATACAACGGCCTTCCCTAATACAGTACAGAGAGGACTCCACACTCATATTCACATCTGACAACATTGCACAATCCTCCCCCAAAATAAATAAATAAACTCAAGAAGCTTTAACAGTCACTGAAACATGGCTTCATAACTCAAAACTCATGCCCAACACCAAAAACCCAAACTACTTTTTCCCCAAATTCCTCCGTCATGGGGGAAAAAAACTCTCTCTCTCTTAATAATAATACAACTCTCTCTCTTAATAATAATACAACTCTCTCTCTTAATAATAATACAACTGGTGAAAACAGTTCTCATAGCACATTATTAGGGATGATAGTAGATGATAACGTTAAAAGTTGACCTGCATATAAAAAACTCATCAGAGCCAAAAACTTTAAACACAACTAAAACTGCACTTGCCGCCACGTATCTCTTCTCACTACTTTATGGTGCTCCCATCGTTACTGACCTCTAGGCATCACAAAAATCAAAACTTGAATAAAGCAATAATAAAGTGGCTAAATTCGCAGCAAATACCCATTTCAGAACCCACTAATGTACAACACCAAAAAGCCTAAATTGCTTAGGATTACCCCATCAAATAACATATATCACTATGATACAATGACTAAAAACAGCTTTGTCCACAAACCTAGAAAATCTGTCATATCTGCTGGGCATAGTCTGCGAAAGCCTGGAACTCCTGACCTGTATCCATCAGGTCAGTACCCTCTCTTCAGTCCCTTGAAATCATTCTGAAAGACTTCTTTGCCAAAATTGGTCTCTGTTCTTGCTCAACCCCAGGAATAAAATATATCTAGAAATATGAAGAAATACTTTTTCATACCTATATTTCCTTACTTTTCCTTCTTAATCCACTTCTTTACTTCGATCATTTTCTCTCCCCTGACTCGCTAAATATGTCATAACCCTGCTTTTTCTCTCACTTAATATTGCAATTCCGGAGTACTACACTAAAATACCTTTCTCTAAAAATTGTTCTAAACACTAAATTAGTCACATAAGCTGTATTTATTTTTAACCAATCGTTTCACATTATGTCTAATGTCTTTGGTATAATTATTTAAACTGTAAGTGACTTCTGTATTATTTCTGAACAGCGTGAAATTATTTTTTTAAATGTTTTGTAATACTTTGGAGTTTTTCTTCCTGGGCTTCTGTTGAAAATAGACAACTACCCAGTGAAACTTTCCTGATAATCAAATGTCATATAATAAATATGTACATGTATGTGTGTGTGTGTGTGTGTGTGTGTGTGTGTGTGTGTGTGTATATATATATATACACACACACACACACACACACACACATATTATATATATATATATATATCCATATACATATAAACACACACACGCACACTTGTTATGTTTACATCATACAAAACAGAATCAGAGATGCCACATACTCTCCAACTGATATTGTTCTGAAGTCGACAAACACATGTGAAATACAGCCACTTAGTATCCCAAAGTGCACATCAGTTTTGACATAAACTGCCAGTAACGTACCTACAGAATACAATGTCCATGCCATGCAAAGACAGTATTGTCACATACTACACGTCCATACCACCTGCAGCCAACACTGTCTCATACTACACAAGTATTATACCATCTGCAGCTGGTACCGTCCCATGCTACACGTCCATACCACCTGCAGCCAACACTGTCTCATACTACACAAGTATTATACCATCTGCAGCTGGTACCGTCCCATGCTACACGTCCATACCACCTGCAGCCAACACTGTCCCATACTACACAAGCATTATACCATCTACAGCTGGTACTGTCCCATGCTACACGTCCATACCACCTGCAGCCAACACTGTCCCATACTACACAAGTATTATACCATCTGCAGCTGGTACCGTCCCATGCTACACGTCCATACCACCTGCAGCCAACACTGTCCCATACTACACAAGTATTATACCATCTGCAGCTGGTACCGTCCCATGCTACACGTCCATACCACCTGCAGCCAACACTGTCCCATACTACACAAGTATTATACCATCTGCAGCTGGTACCGTCCCATGCTACACGTCCATACCACCTGCAGCCAACACTGTCCCATACTACACAAGTATTATACCATCTGCAGCTGGTACCGTCCCATGCTACACGTCCATACCACCTGCAGCCAACACTGTCCCATACTACACAAGTATTATACCATCTGCAGCTGGTACTGTCCCATGCTACACGTCCATACCACCTACAGCCAACACTGTCCCATGCTACACAAGCATTATACCATCTGCAGCTGGTACTGTCCCATGCTACACGTGCATATCACCTGCAGCCAACACTGTCCCATACTACACAAGCATTATACCATCTGCAGCTGGTACTGTCCCATGCTACACGTCCATACCACCTGCAGCCAACACTGTCCCATGCTACACAAGCATTATACCATCTACAGCTGGTACTGTCCCATATATGCCCATTATACCACCTATGGCCATCACTGTCCCCTACTACATGTCCATTATACCACCTGCAGCCAGCATTGTCCTATACTACTCATCCAGTATGCCACCTGCAGCCAAACACTGCCCCATACTACATGTCCATTATGCCACCTGCAGTCAGCACTGTCCCATACTACATGTCCATTGTACTACCTGCAGGCCAGCATTGTCCCATACTACATGTCCAGTATACCACCTGCAGTCAGCACTATCCCATACTACATGTCCACTGCACCATCTGCAGTCAGCACTGTCCCATACTACACATCCATTGTACCTGCAGCCAGCACTGTCCCATATTACATGTCCATTATACCATCTGCAACCAGTACTGTCCCATATTACATGTCCATTACGCCACCTGCAGTCAGCACTGTCCCATACTACACATCAATTATACCACCTGCAGCCAGTACTGTGCCATACTACACGTCCATTATACCACCTCAGCCAGCACTGTCCCAAAGTAAACACCCATTATAACATATCAAGCCAACACTGTCTCACAATAAGTACTTGTAATATCATGAGCAGCTGGCAACATCCCACATCACAAACCTTCAACTCACACTTGATAAAGCCTGGTAATACCGGGCGAAAGCGCTTGTGGCAATTTCTGTGGAATAAAAGCTGTTTATTTTATCTCGTTGGTGCGTTGGTACTTCTTAAATTGAAGAAGCAAGTGGTATCTTGACAGTATTTTTGTGCATAACTTGTTGCAACATCCACTGCCTCTGGACTGGTTGCGGTCAGCCGCATTTTCTTTTTCTTCACATCACAAACCTGCCATACCACATGTGGCTGGCACTGTACCACATCACAAACCTGCCACACAACATGTGGTGGCACTGTACCACATCACAAATCTGCTTTTGCACTGTCCCACAGCAAAAAAAAAAACACCATACCGCATGTGGCTGGCACTGTACCACATCACAAACCTGCCATACCGCATGTGGCTGGCACTGTACCACATCACAAACCTGCCATAACGCATGTGGCTGGCACTGTACCACATCACAAACCTGCCATAACGCATGTGGCTGGCACTGTACCACATCACAAACCTGCCATAACGCATGTGGCTGGCACTGTACCACATCACAAACCTGCCTTTGCACTGTGCCACATCAAAAACCCAGCATACTGCATGCAGCTGGCACTGTCTTACATCATAAACATGATATACCAACTGCATTCCCCCATGCATTTTCTCCTGGGGTCTCCACTGAAAAAGGGCTCTGTCTCAGTTGGACTAACCCGGTTAACAGATGTCAAATAAATAAATAATAAAGGCAGTGACCCACCTGAAAAACTCATCAAAAAGCATGCGACTGTCAGTGTCCCACATCACCAAACCTCCACACACACTACATGCATCTAGCAGTGTCCCATTTCACAAACCTGCCACACCACATGTCTGGCAGTGTCCTACAAACCCGCCATACCACACGAGTCTAGCAGTGTCCCACGTAACAAGCCCGCCATACCACATGCGTCTGGCAGTGTCTCGCATCACAAACCCACCATGCTAGATGCAGCTGGCAGTGCCCTTCATCACAGGCCATAACACCATAACCCTCCGCCCCAAATAATTTATATACTGCGGAGGTGGTGCTGCGGTAGCGTTGCCGCCTCACACTAAGACGTTGTCCTGTTCGATTCTCAGCTAGAGCGTCTTCTGTGTGGAAACATGCGTGAATGGGCGTAACTTCGTTGAAGGTTGTGCGCCAGGGCCGGCAACTCGGCACGTAAAAATATACTGCCAATCATTAGCGGACCGGAGTTCCGCTGTGGCTACCCCTAACCGGGAAAAGCCGAAAGACACAGCAACAGCAGACGATGGAAAACGAAAATTAATTGTCACGAATATTTAAACTAATGTGTGAAACGTAGCAGAATTAGGACAAAGTGAAGTTAGAATGACAGAGCAAAAGAACAATATTTTGCAAATGACCACTAGCAATGCCCTGTTCATTGCTAATTATATTCGTACTTTGTAATCTCACCACCTTCTAATCTCCTTAATCTTAGATTTTTAACTGTTTTTACAAAACCTATGAATTCTTATTCAAAAGACGAGACCAGAAAACAGCACAGCATCACCAATTGCGCTCAGTTCGCGTTCGAAAGACATGCGTGAATGGGCGTGCCTTCGTTGAAGGTTAGGCGTCAAGCTGGCACCTCGGCACCGTAAAAATCTACTGCCAATCATTAGCGGACCGGAGTTTCCCTGTGGCGACCCCTAACCGGGAAATGCCGAAAGAAAACCAACAACAACAACAACCAATCGCTCTCAGTTCATAGGTTAAGTGGGTTTAGAGTACTGTGTAAATGTATTTTTCTTGTAGTATGGATTGATTTTGAATGTGTTTACAGTGTAGGGCAGATTAAAGGTATGACTTAATATAGAAAAAATCTTCAAGGTTTCTTCAGAATGCAAGCAAGACAAACAAAACAATAATTCTGACATCAGAATGGAATGCCACAGATATAACGTTTCTCAAAAAAGTTAAAAGAGAGCACCCTACCACGGAAGGGTGAGTTTCTTTAAAAACTATCTGTTGGATGAACGGAAGTTCGTTAAGAGCACTACAGAAGGCTCATCATACTTCTCAAATGTACAGCAGAATTCCAGATTTTGACTCATATTTTTGCCCCTTTTTATAAAATTTTGTTTTTCTGGCAAATTATTGGCAAGTGATTAAAGACTGAAGACAAAAAATAATGACATAGACATTTGAGTTTCAGACCTCATACCCTTCAGAGGATTCACGCTAAAACAAAACTTGTTATTCTAAGTTTGTAAGAGCAATATTTAAAAAGCGTCCCTATTTTGGGGGCTTTGTCCCCCCTCCCCATTATTAATGGCCCTGTCCAGATTTCTTACTCTAAGAGCTTGACATGAGGATCATTCTCATGAACCTATACAAATACCAGTCTTTCCAAATACTATTTTAGTCACATATGGGACATAGCAACTTTCCTTATTATTCGGTTTAACAACACGCTACTTCACAGTCACACGATATCTTATTACACAGTTTCCAAGGAGAATAACTAACTGTAATTAAACTGCTGAAGACTGAAATTATCAAAGGTTGCGTTAATTCATTCATTGTAGCTTCATTACAGGAAGCACTGTCACACACAAATACTACACTCACAGGTTTCATTTAATTCATAAAGGCTCCTGGTTTAACTATCCTCAGACAATCTAGTTGTACATTAACGCATTCATACTCGAAACAGAAAAATGCCACCCATTACTCAGCTGCTGCTCTACACATAAATAATTGCATACTGCATTAGCAACAACTAATACAAATTCTCAAACTTTGTAGATCTCAAAGTCAGCGATGCACATGTTCACTGTTATAACTTACCCATTACTAGTGCACTTAGAATAGGTACTCAACAAGAGTACAGCTGCCAAACAGTGGTGAAACCTACACAACCCAGGTAGCTGTATTTCCATATCCTGCAGAAAAGAACTGTACATTCTCGTGCCCTGAAAGGCCACGGTACCCTTGGCACTCGCTTCCCAGCGTCACATGATACAAAGTAAACACGTCAGCGGATCTTTTTACTCTCAGGCACTTCAGCCCCGCCTCCAGAGCGAGAGAGAGGCACGTGAAGTACGAGCTCATATTACAAAACAAAAGCCACAGTGGGAGGGTACACCATCTGGTGCCGCCCCTTGTGACAAGGGCATCAACTTCCACCACCTTAATAGGGGTGGAGCTTCACAAGGTGAAAGGTTAAAAAACATGTCGGCTAGCTGTCCGCAGCATGGTGTCCTCTAATATGTTTGCAATGCGTTGGAGAAAATCTTTGCTGTCTGGTAGTATTTTGGCACCTGTATGTACGGAATTACTCAGAAATGCAACCACTGCTCCCAGGGCGCTGCAGCGAGATAAGGATTATTGCGTGGAACTTGTCAGGTAATGCCATTCGAGGAGCTCAGGTCACGCAGTTCTCAACCTCTTACCTGTAGAATGTGGGACCAATCCAAAAAACAGTCCGGGACCATCGCGTACTCTTTCCAAAACATTAGTGCTATTATCTTGGAAAGCTGACCGAGCGAATGGGAATTAGCATGCATTTTCTGAAATAAAAGCAGTCTATACTTCAAGTCATTGTAATTATCTATTAGGGCAGTCTACCTCCTTTTCTCCCTAGATCGCCAGTAGTGAAAAGAGCTAGGAGGAACAGGGTAAAATTTTGAGCCAACCCCACAATGCGTTGTTGGGTTCCTTTACAAACTTGTGTGTGTATGTATGTATATATATATATATATATATATATATATATATATATATATATATATATATGTATATACACACACACACAGGTACGCATTTTCTGTGGTTCCATAGTTTGTTCACGTAGGCTTAACGTTTGTCCTTATTTTACGAGTTATTCCTGATTTGAGAGCTGTCTTTGGAGAGTGCCCTGATATTTTAGATGAACACATCCTATCTTCCTAGTAGTTATTACACAATAGGAGTCCTTGCTATCGCAACTGACAATTTCACCCTCCAAAAAATCTCAACCCCTTAAGTCAAATCGCAATCTCCCCAAGTCAAATTAGGTATGGTTATTTTTCACTGTATTGCATTCATCTGTTAATTTTTGTGAGATATGGGACTTTTTGATGCAAAACTAGAACAGTAAGAGTTTATTTTACTGTGTTACTGAATTTTATGTGTGTGTTGACTAGGATAATGAACAAATCTCAAAATGCCTTGTATACACCCATTGTTCAAATAAAGAGAAAGAAAGAAATCAGTTTTACAAACGCAGAAAGGTTTTAAAGTGTCATGCTTACAAAGAAATATTCAGAAAACATGTGCAGTGAATAGTACACTAGTAAAGGTTGCAGAGTTTGTAGAGATTTTGAACTGTCTAGAGGCATACTCTATTATACACTACAGATACTAGAAAATTATATTAATATAGTATTTTTGATTCTACTCATAATATCTTGAAAACATGTATTTCCTTAATCTGATATACTTTCTCAATAATGTTTGTTGACAGTTTGCTTTAAAATACTTTTCAGATATTGTTTGTTGATCATTTTTTGTTTGAATTGTCAAAATGTATTTCTATCCTTGTTTTGGATCATTTCTCCTTGGGCCTCTGCTGAAAATTGGCATTTCCATTCTCAGACAGACTTTCCTAGTAAACAAAAACGAACGAACAAATGTTATAACAGAGGGCTGTGAATTACTTTAACAAAAGGCTTGCCAGTTGTAAACAAATTCATCGTAAAATTAAACCAAGTCCATTGCATAGGGTGTTCACTGTCTACAAGACCTTTCTGATTTTGTAAACCGTTTGCTTGTAACTGATGAGGTTGCTTACTTAAGGAGGCATAGCAAAGGTGTGTGTATGCTGTGTTGGCCAATCATTTTGCACTTTACTTGTGATGCTACAGCTGTTGTCCAATACTGTGCTGCATGCTGTTCATGTGCATTTAACATTCAGAAGCATTGTATATGTGTTTGCTTTATTGCTTTGGAAATAGGAACTTAAAAGGGACCGCATTGCCCACTGCATGCTGTATTACCTTGGTTTTGCAGGGGAACTATCACAGACCACCTACTAATGGACATGTAAAGAGGGGTGACACTTGTGTACTACACTGTTGAAAATAAAGTAAACTAAATATGTATCTCATTAAATAAGTAGTCCACTGAGACTTGTTTCCTTTAATGCCGTTGCCTAACAGTACAATGAAATGTAAATGGTTATTTTTTCAGCCACCTGTGCCTTGATGAAATTCAAACACTGACCTTTGGGTTTACTCTCTGTATTTCAGCTGAAGTACTGATTCAGAACAATAATATGTAATCAAAGATGATTACCTAAATACTTCTTTTAAGCTAATAGAAAAGTGGTATGTCCCAGTTTCAGTGTTGCAGCTAGCTTATTTTAGTAATACTCTGTCGTTTTTGGTATTTAATGTTTATTTTAGTGAAGTCACAGTAAATATGACTAGCAGATTTTATCCTCCCCTCCTTGTTATTCCCTTCATGTACTGCTGCCTACAGCTCTCAACATTTTTATCCCCACAATCCATGATTAATCCATAAAGGATGCAAGTCAGCACACTGTAAACCTAGGAAGTTGATACAGTAAGAGAATATGAATTAAAATAGTTTCTGTAATAAAATATAAATTTTGCACAATAAGCATTGAAAATTAACACCATAAGAGGACACATTCAAATACAGTTTCTGAAGTAAAGCGTAACTTTATCTTTAATGCCATTTATTACTCTAATCCACAACTTTTTCTAAAACATATCCATTTTAAGATGAAAGAGCAAACATTTGAATCAAAGTCTGGGATGTCTCTGAAAAATCAGAGACCTTTAAGAGGTATACTGCTGTCCTTTTTGTTTACACATCTAAAACACATTCTAGTTTTCATTATAGTACTGTTATTAGACAGATGTTGTGGAAGATTAAAGCAGCTGAGATATCAGTCTTACAAAAATAATTCAGTTTATTATTTATAAATTAACTCAAATGCAGATTCCAAGTTGAAGTCTTGTGGTGTAAGTAAAAACACAGCAAGTATCTCATACTCAGTCTTAAGCAGCTGAAAAACTGTTTCTCTCTGTAGTTTGTCTGGAGTCCTCGGGTAAGAACTATTTTCGGGTTCTTCTTTGTGGACTTTCTTCACTACAGCTGATTATCTTTCTGACCTTGAAGTCCCGTTTTAAATGCGCGAATGCTGTCTGTGTTGCTAGTCTCATATTACATGCATCATGTCATTAACCAAAAAGTATTCCCACAAATACAGGGAGTTGATCTGAAAATCTGAAAGATCTAGTTCTGTCAGGGTAGTACCAGAGTTGTCCGTGGACATCCAAAATATGGGGTATCCTTTTGCTCCGTCATTTTTAAGTTCAGTTTGAAAAATGGCAAAATGGATAAGATGGATAATTTTAGCGTAAAGTAAACTCTGATACCACTTTAGGCATAAAAGGATTAGTGCTTAAATTAACCCTGTCTCTCTTTAAAATGAGATGAGGTTGCCTCTCCATAAGAGCTTGCAACTTGGATACCCTTTTTGCAGAGGTCCAGCCCACTGTTATTTTGTAGGTCTGTTAGCAAAATCCCTTTCAAATCATTTTGATGTGTGACTGCCTTGAAAGAGGAGGATCCATGGACAGCCATGCTGAAATGACTGATAAATGAAGCTGGATGGAGGAGTAAGAAAGGCCATAAGATAGTAACTCACACAAACCAGAGATCAGCTAGCCATGAATGGGTGCTGGTTATGTTGTTGGCACTAGAAAACCTTTTCCATTTACTAATTTATGACTTTCTTGTTTCCATTAGTACCTGCTGCAGGTGCTCAGTCAACAGGTGCTTAAAAGAAACTAAGACCCTGTCATCCAGGCAGTCAGTTGAAGTTGATTGGGGTCGGGATGTATCAAATAACCATGCTCTTGTGTGAGTAGATTCAGTCTGAGGAAGCTTTGGGTAACTGTCCCTGGTCATTTCCAAAAGAAGGGAGAACTGTGGTTGATTAGGCCAGAAGGGAGTTACCACAGTGATCTTGGATGATTCCTTCTGTATCTTCAGAAGTACCCTGGGTATAAGTGGAAAGTGTGGAAAAGCATAGAGGAGCATTCCTGTCGAAGAAAAAGAAAAGGCATCTGTTTTCCAGGACTTTTTGTCAGGGAGTCCTGGAACAGAATCTTGCTGGCTTATTGTTCAGAGAGGAGGCAAAGAGGTCGACTTGAATTTACCACAGATAGATCAAATCTTGGATGACCCCCTGATTTAGTTTCCATTTGTGAGGGTCTGTTCTCATCCTATTCAACTTGGCTGCCACACAGTTCTGCTCTGAATGGAGGATGCCTGTAGAGAGAGGGATTATGCTATGAAACTGTATCCGAAGTTAACATGGCTGGTTTGCAGAGGTGGCATGACCTTGATTCCTTCTTCCTTGTTGATGTACCACATGGCTGTGGTATTGCTTGTAACAACTTGAAGAGGTCGTGGGGACCAAATATATTCAGAGAGTTGAGTGCCTTGATCAGGTTAAGCATCTTTTTTATATTTATGTGTTTGCATTTGTTGTTGGTGTCCCACGCATTTTATACTTTTATTCATCCTGAAATTACTGCCCAACCAAATTCTGGGGTATCTGTGGTGACTGACTGCTTTGGAATGGGGGAAGAAGGGAAAGCTCTAGATTTAAGGATATTTGCTATCTTTACCCAGTAATTTATTTTCTGACAAACCCTAGCACTGTGATTGGACAAAGACATTGATGCTAGTACCAACGAGACCTCGGGTATCATTGTATCTTTCTCATATGGAGTCTTGTCTGGGATATCATAAGAATTGTAGCTACGATAAGACCCAAAATCCTGAGGTATTTCCTCACCATGACCAAAGTCTGTCTGTAAAAGTTTATTTTATTTTGTTTTATTTATTTGACGTTTGCTGACCAGGTTAGTCCAGCTGGGCAGATAGATGCCCCTTTTCAGTGGAGACCCGAGGAGAAAAGCTCCAAAGGGTAAATAACAAATATAAAATGTCACCCTACATTAAGTATAACAGGAGTAAAATGCAGTTTAACAATAGTCACGTACGGTGATCCTTGACATAATCACAGTAGTAGTAATATACACTATATAAGAATGATCACAATACAGTTTCATCCTATACATAGTCACGGTACAGTTTCTTACAGTTGTGAAGCAAGAGGTAGGTTGAAGAATAAAAATACAATACTTCTGGACCAGAGAGTCTTAGTATAGTTTGTTTTTAGGAACAAGTGCAGGATAAGAGAAAGAGTGGAACAGATTATTAGGTAGGAGGGGTTAGTTTCAGCATAGGGGAGAGGTACATTAAGTTGGGTCAGTGCAAGAGCAAGTCTTAGAGCTTAATAGTCTTTTAGTGTTTTTTTTTTTAAACAGTTTGAGTTTGTAATTGATCTTAAATATAGGGGCGGTTTGTTCCTTGCATTGGCAACAGAGTGATTATAGAGAAGTTTGACAACGGTTTTATTGGATTTGTAGATCTGCAGGAGGAGCTGGTCTGAGCAGCAGAATGTACGATTAAGAATGTAGGGGGTGATGACAGCTGAGAGAGCAGGACAGGAGTGGGGTTGGTTTAAAATGGAGTGAGTCAGATGTAGTTGAGGCAGAAGGAGTTGATGGTGCAATTCTAGCCATTGTAGGTTTTTTAGACATAGGCAGTGGTGTGAGCAATATTGGTGGCAAATCTAGCAATTTTTTTGTATGTGAGTTCTAGTTCAGGCAAAAGAGTAGTTTAAAGGTTAGTAAGGATTGGGGCAGCATATAGTAGGTGGGTAGTAGATAGGCTTGTGATAGAGTTTAGATTCATTTGTGAGGATTTTTTTGTTTCTGTAGAGTAGGCCCAGTTTTTGGTGAGTCTTTTTAATCCAGTTTTGGATGTGAAGATCAAATTTTAGTTGATTGTCAGTAATGACCCCTGATAGTTTAGTGTGGGGTTCAACCTTGATAGTTGTGCTGTTAAGGGAGGAGACAATTAAGGTAGATTTGAGGTGTTAGGGAGACTTGGGGAGGAAGAGGAGGAGTTTAATTTTATTTGAGGTCGAGTAGGAGTTGGTAGGATGTTGGCCATTTTTTGACGGAACGGCGAGGTTCTTGTGTAAGGGTGAGTAGATGGGGGATATTGTCATGGGTGGAAACTGTTGTAGAGTAGAGTCATCAGCTTATTGTATTAAAGAGGAGTGCAGACAGGAAAGATGGACGTTGTTAGTGAAAGTTAAATAGTAGGGGTCCAAGGATGGAGCCTTGACGAACCCCTGTTTGGACTGGGAGGAAGGGGGAAGATGCAGACAGCCATCTTACAGACTGAAGTCTGTTGGAGAGATGGCTAAAGAACCAGGAAAGAGCAGGGTTGGAGAGATTAAGGCTAGTTAGTTTGGGCAAAATTAGGTTATAGGAGACAGTGTCAAAGGTCTAGAGAGGTCAAGGAATAGACATGAGGCTAATTTATTGTCTTGAGATCTAGAGATATTCTGTGTAAAAGATATTAGTGTGGTGGATGTACTGTGGTTAGGGCAAAAGCCATGTTGGGTAGGGGTGAGGAGATTTTCTTGTAGCAGATGGGCAAGGAACTGTTTGTGAATGCTTTCAAGAATCTTTGATAGGGGAGATACAATAGCAGTAGGCCTGAAATTAGATGGGTCATTGGAGTCTCCTCCTTTATGAAGGGGAATAACACAAAATTTCTGCCGGATATCAGGAACAGATCTAGGTAAAAATCTAGTTTTCCTCTGGAAGAAAAGCTCTTTGAGGTGTCTAGCTTACACAGCAGGAACACAGTCCTGTGTAAAGGAGTCAAAAAACACTTTTGAATGTTTTCTTGGTATCCCAACTTGTGTAGCAGATCTCACACAAGTGAGAGATTCTCAACACTTTGCTAA
Source organism: Protopterus annectens (assembly GCF_019279795.1). Taxonomy (NCBI): domain Eukaryota; kingdom Metazoa; phylum Chordata; order Ceratodontiformes; family Protopteridae; genus Protopterus; species Protopterus annectens. Next base: position 57,435,968 of record NC_056732.1, read on the forward strand.
TGACTGTGCAGAGACAAGCAAGTTGTCTGAATGTGGGTAAAAGTGGCCAGCAGTGAGCTATAACTCATAGCCGGCCTTAGGCATAGGCCAACTAGGTGGCCACCTAGGCGCTGCTCTAGCAGGGGCACTTTTTCAGTGTTTATTTGGTGTAAGTCGATCAGGATGGGGGCACCAGGTGGTGTGCCGTGGAGCCCTTTTGCCTAGGGCACCAGTCGACCCAAGGACACTCCTAACTGGACACTTTGTGAACACTCTTGGTGCAGTAGATAGTCCAGAGGGTGAGGCAGGGAACAGATGAGTCTTTGTGTGATTCGATCACATTAAAAATGCCCGAAATCTGGATGAATAGGGATGTGATGATAAACCTCTTTTAAATCTGGTGTTACCAAGAAACTTGACTGAGGAAGATGATGTAACAGGTTGTGAAATTACATTATTTTGAATTTGGACACTATCACAAACAGGTTTAGTTGAGAAAGATCCAGAACTGGTCTCCAAGCATTTTCTTTCTTTGTCACTAAACTTCTCCTTTTCCTAACTGGGAAGGAAGAACTGGTTTTGACACACCCTGAGACAGCTTGTGATGAAGGACAGCTGAAAATAACACTCTGGTCTGGTTTGGTAGATGAGGGATTACCTCCTGGAAAGGAGGATTTTTTTCCACACTGCTATCTGCATCCTTGATGAACGATCTTCAAAAATGCATTTGTCTAAAACAAAGAGAAAATTAGAGATTCAGACTTTCTACAAGGGAAATGGGGCTGCCTATGTGTGTGGGGGCGGTGAGGTCCTTAATTAGTTATTCTGAATTTTTGGACTGTCCTTGGTTTTTGTGAGGTTCCAGAATTCTTCTTAAACATCTGTTTACCTGCATATTGTTATTTTTTTGCCCAAATTGTATTGGGGAGGGGAGGGTTACAGAATCCTTTAGAAAATTTGGAATTGAAGGACTGAAAAATCCTTACAGATTCTCTGTAAAAATGTACATCTTTGATACAACTTTTTGTTCACCTCTGCATCAGAGAGGCCAAAAACTAAATCTCTATTTAGGAATAAATTAAAATCTCATTTTTAACATAATCTGAGATGTATTCTGAGAACGCAGCCAGGCATACCTCCTCAAAACACTACAGATGGACATAGCCCTAGGAAAAGTGTCAACAGAGACATACACACACTTTAAACAATCAGCAGTGACCGTATAATCGGAGTAACTAAATTATTTAAAGCAGAATTTTCTTCACAAGAAGAAATTGCAGGCAAAACATTCCTCATACTTTCACAGTCAAAACAAACTTTAACATACAAGCCCGACAGTTCAAAATTCTGAAAATCAAAGTTGCAGAAGCATAGAATTTTTCCCATACTTATCAGTATCTTTCCATTCTTATGAAAAAGAGTACGATTAGAATTAACTGGATACTTAGCAGAAGCAGAATAAACTGCAGCTGTAGCTCCTGGGTCAGGTTTGTGAAGGATGTATACACTGAGGAGCTTTATACATCCTGTCTGGCTTTTTAGGGGCAGCTGGCTGGCTGACTATCAGGAGCATTGCAGGCGGTATCATGCATGTTCTCCAAAGCTGGCACTGGCAGAACTAGAGGAATAGGTGAAGGCTGTGCAAATTCCTTCTGTAACAGCTCATAATATTTTCTGAGGGACTGAGAAATCTCCATGTTCTTCCACTGAAAACACTGTCACATTCTGGAAAGAGTCTCAGAGAAAGATAAACCCGTAGGGGGGTATACAGAAATTGAAATCTTCTCTTAATCTGAATCACAAATGTGAGGAGAAAGCCCTGTATCTGTCCCTTCATCTTCCTGCCCAAATGTAGAATCTTGAATCTGTTCAGGAAAAGAGATATCCTTCTTTCTGTTATAAGAAGGATCAGTAGACTTGAGTTAAACCCTGAGCTAGACTCCGTAAACTACTCTTGTCTGATAAATTTGAGGAGGGCAGATACATGTGTAGTTTTCTGTTTGATAGGAAAAACTGAGGACAACAGTCTTTTGTTAAAGGAAGTAGCTTCTCCAAGGATGGGCACAACATTCTGACAAATCAGGGAAGCCTTACCCGTTCCCTCTCTTAGGACCGACCAACAATGGTTCTCCCTTGCCCACTGTGGGGACCCCAACAGCCGTATAGGACGTGGCTAACTCCCATTCCATAGTGTCTGTAGGTGCTACACCAGAGGCTTCTGGGTAAAAGATGAGCAGTGTGAGGTACAGCTAATGGTCATAACAGAGTCTCAAACCTGCAGCTGAGGCAAATTGCTATCTTAAAGGCTATTTGCTAACTTTTCCTTTTTGTATTAGGAAGTAAAACAGACAGTTTCACAGTCAAGCTGAAAATGGTGCCTCTTTCTCTTGGGAAAACAAGCAGCAGAAATGGGTACAATTTAAAACTCTCTTTCACATAGAACACAGTAAAAAGCACTTTAAAACTTTTTGCCGTCCACAGCAAGTAAAATAAATACAATTTCTTCACAGAAAAAATGTTTTTCAGTTACTTTAAACAGCTTTTAAACTGACAGGAAAAAAAGAGTGCTTTCATTTAAAAGGACAGTGCAGTCATGTGACAGTCCATTAAACACAAACTCCTAGCTTTAAAATAACATTTCTGAATAGGAAGATGTTATAAAATAAGGAAGTTTTTCCCCAAAGGGAACTTATCTGCCCAGTAAAGGAACAACACAGGCTGACCATAGATGCTTGAAAGCCTCACATGACCATATTCTTCTGCGGCAGGAAAGCTCTGAAGGGCTTGGTGCCCAAATCTGTCTTTTTAGTTTGCTCAGCTTGAGCTGACTGACTGCTTGCATGCATGGAAGGTGCGCTGAAACTTTGGAAGCTGGATAACTTTTGTATCCTATGCAGGATATAACCCTTATAGCTGAGGCTACTGCAGCAAAGATCACTATGATGAACATGTAGCTTTCTACCCTTAAAGCCCCTGGTAAAACTTAAAGAAACATTACTTACTTAAAGAAACATCACTACATTGAACTCCCAATAACGTTCTTGTAGTTATTTTTACAAGTTTTTATACTTTTTGGGGGTTATATTTTCTTTACCATAGACCACGTTTAATACATTTTGGTTCAGTCATTCTGTCATCTTGTGAGAGCTACCCACTATGGTGCACTTAACCCTACTGAAACCCTTGGTTCCATGTTGTTTGGACTGACTGTGCAGAGATGGGTCATCTATATTGTAGTGGGTCAAGACAGCTCAGTACACTATTTTACCTTTGAACAAATGCAGTCCTTTTAGTATAGAGAAGGCTGTTTTCTCCAGTCTTTCTACCAAGTTTGTCAACCTTATACATTGGTTCACTGTTGCACTTTGTAATGTTTTATTTCTTAGAATCAAATCATTACAGACTTATTTGTTCCATTCTTCAAATCTTTTTTTCTTTTGTTATTCAGATGAGGATGATGTAGTACATGGTTATCATGAACGTACAACATCTGTTAAATTAAAAATGATTTATATTCCAGTCTTGTTTTTTATGATAAAATAAAAGTAGTTTCCACTACTCTGAATGCAGTTATGAGAATGGCTTTCTTTAGTTTAAGAAGTTATTTAACAATTGTTATAATTTTGTATATACTGAGTGGCATGCTTTAGACAGTCTAAGTGATAATAGGAGTTTGCATATTATACCTTTAGGTAAAGAAAATATATTTTGAGTGTTTAGGTGAGTTTCTTTTATATTTTGAGTGTTTAGGTGAGTTTTTTTTTTCTTCATAGAACTGTTTGACTCAGCTGATCTCAGACATTCACGATTCTAATGATTTTTGAATAAAATAAAATGACTTGTCTGGAGTGGAATGACATTGGATAACAGTAGATGTTAATAGTCTATCGATTCTTGGCTGGGATGCCTTCTGTGTGGAGCCTGCATGGGTTCTCTGCATTTGCGTGGGTTTCCTCTGGTGCTCCGGTTTCCTCCCACATTCCAAAAGACATGATGGCCTCAACTGAATATCAGCTCTATCCCGGTTGGACTTTCCCAGTAAACAAATGTTAAATAAAAAAAAATGTATACCAAATTATTTTAGGCGATTCCCCCGCTAGTATTTACAGTATTAAATTATTCATGTTTTCTGTCCAAAATAATTTGTTTTTTGACAGTAATATGCATAGACAACTGAAAGGAACAGGAGCCCCATTTCTCCCCGTGCATGCCTGTTGGTCATGGGGCTTTTTAATACTTATATATTTTTAGTCCTGGAATATATTATAGTTTAGAATTATTGATGACTGCATTTTTTTATTTGAGAGGCTTCAGGCAAGTGGTGAGGCTCATTCCTTGGTTATCTATTAGCATATTTGTATTGATTATTTCCAGGTAAAATCTGTATAAATGAAACTTGAGTTTTTTGAAAATCAAGCTTCTTGGGAGTAAGGGCAAACACATTATTCTTGGATTAAAAGCAACACCCACCACATTGTTAAAAGCCTTCGTCTGTGGTGAGCTACATAGCAATCATAGAATGGATTGTGAAACACTCAAATGTTTGAAGGAAGCAGTTAATGTTAAAACTAATCATAATTTCTTGAAACAGAGTATATCCATAATGTCATGCAAGTCTGTTTTTTAAAACTGAGAGTCAGGCTTTGTACAAGTATGTGGAGAGACTTTAATACAAGTGTAGTTTTGTAGAAGTAGATGTGAATACCCACAAAACAAATTTATTTTGTGTCTGAATATTGGAATTTTTTTCCAGGATAAAATTTTAAGTAGAATCTAGATAAATCATTTAATTAAAAGTTATAGAAGTGGAAGGTATAGAAAGGATTTTTTTGTACAAATCCCTCTTTGAGGCCACACTTGACAACATTGTCATGTCTTTAGACACTCCCAGGAAGAAACATGTTATGATAACCTTTTGGAAAAAAGTAACAAGTTTGGTATTTTATGTAGAGATAAAGTTGTAATATATGTTCTGAGGTGTCCATGTGACTATTTTTATGTAGGTAAAAGTTTGGAGCATATCAGAAACATTAGACGTAAGATATCGGGAAGTATTATTGCTAGACATTTTCATTCTGTAGAGTGTTATTTTTCAATAAAGTTGTAAACCATAAGCCCCACAATTGCCCTTTTCAGGGGTGACTTTTGAGCAGTGTCTTAAGTGACATGATCAGAGTCACACAGCAGGCAAATGGAGGTAGACCGAATCAAACCCTGTACCCATGGCTGGAGGAAGCTGCTCATTAACAGCTGAGATCCTTAATCCTGTGTGCTGTCAGACCATATTTGAAATGATTTGTTTGGAACAGTTTTGTGCTAGTGAAAGAGTGAAGGTTTAAAAGAATTAAATTCGTTTTATAAATGCATTTTAAAATATAATGCACAGAGTTCACTGGCTTTAAATATAGAGCGTAATTGGAATTCTTCCTTAGTCTAAATAATTATTTGGTTATTTTTAGTGATTAATGTACTATTAATTTGATTTACTGTTCAAATATTTGCACAGGTGTATTTTTATACTCCATTATTGGTTACTTTTCTGATTATTTTACAGTACATTGTAAGCTTTTATTAATCATGCAGTGGCCATGGAGATGGTATCCTTTAGGGTCTGGGTGGGGTGACAGAACCCCTAGCCATTCTTTATTATATGTATAAGTAGTTTAACAATGCAATATGACCTTTTTAATTTATGTGGAGTTAGCATATTTAGAGATTATAGGGGGTCGGGGTGGGAGGCAGAGCTCACCTTCACTTATATATTTTGTAATATTTTATTTTGCATTAATAATTCAGTATTGCATTGTATTCTATTGCTTCTAATTTCCATGTTGTATGAATTTAACATTTTTTTGTATTCCACATCCTTCCAGCTGTCAGCACATCTGTAATTGTTAGCCCATTAGTTTCCCAGTAGAGTGAGAGATGATTGTTAGCGGATATCATCCAGGCAGCCATTAGAGTTATGGACTGAACCCCTCTCGTGGCAGCGGCTGTGCGAGCTCACAGGTGGAGGGTTGTGTTATGGCCATCCCCTCTGCATACACCCCATGAAGGCCACCATGAAGATGTGACTTGAAAGAGACAGCTGAATGTCCTAGCTTGTATGTTGCATGTTGTTCACCCCTGCTGAAGTAGTGCCAGCATTGCAGTTAGCCTGGTCACCTCATTCCCCTCAGGATATGTGAGCTGATGTTGACGACTCCGTTCCTCCCCCTTATCCTGAATTAATTTGTCTTGGATCGTCTGGGTCATTCCCTCTTTGCCATGGACATGGGTATGAGAGTTGAACATTTTTGATTCTTTTTGGCACTTTTACTAATATTCTTTCTTGTGTACCTATGAAATTAGTGGTTAGGGTGAAAGAAGTGCAGTCATATCCGAAACCTACTGTGTAGTCCCTTAGAACTGCTGGGTGCACTGCATTTAATGTCACATGTGGTTTGAAATGAGGAATTCGATCTGTGTGTGTTCTGATCCAGCAACATTTTTTTTTATTATTTTTATTTATTTTTATTTATTTATTTATTTAACATTTGTTGACCGGGAAAGTCCGACTAGGTTCCACAGATCTTGTTTTCAGCGGAGGCCCGGGGAGAAATGCTCCAGAATGGATTCTGTGTATGCCATCGAGAGAAGTTTTAAGTTCCCAGTTACATTTCCTGGATGTGAATATTGTTTGCATTTTTTCTAAAGTCTGGTAGTGTGTGTGTGTGTGTGTGTGTGTGTGTGTGTGTGTGTGTGTGTGTGTGTTTGATGAGAGTGACCACTGTGTGCTGTTTTGAGGATCCTTTATTTCCTCGCTGCTGAATGACTTTGGAGTTGCTCATAAAATGAGGAAGGGGAGTCAAACTTGTGGATGGAAAGTAACACATATATCACATTCTAGTGTCTTTCTAAACTTTACAATATAAAGGGAGAAACTAACTATACGTAAAACAGTTTTTGTTATTTGTATAAAAGCTTCCGTGATATAAACTGCATGCTTCATACAGTAAAATAATTTTTGTGTAGTCAGGGATATTTTAAATTTGGGGGGAGTCCTTTCAGTGACTGTTGTACATGTTAAAGATATTAAGCAGTGCAGCTGTAGCATTGTTGCCTCACAGCGAGAGGTTCACCAGTTCGATTCTCGGTTGGAGTAACTTCTGTGCGGAGTCTGCATGTCCTCCCTGCATTCGTGTGGGTTTCTTTCCTCCCATGTCACAAAAACATGCATCTGGAGCATTTCTGCCAGGGCCTCGGCTGAAAATTGGCTTAATTCCAAGTCGGACTTTCCTAGTAAACAAATGTTAAATAAAATAAAACAAGTACTTTTTAGTTGTAAGAAATATAGGTTTTTATAGCATAATGAGAAAAATTGCTGGGCAGAAACAAATTTAAGGTTCATATGCTGTGATATTTGGCTGTTGGGGTGGGCGTGTGGTATAAAAGTGCAATGATTATATTATATGTAGAATTAGAATATTTTCTCTTTATTTTACAATTATATGTAGAATTAGAATATTTTCTCTTTCTTTTACAAGGGTGAATGTCTTAGGTTCCTAGATTAGTACTAGGCTAACTACCCTTGTGAGCCATTTCAAGCTTAGCCAATTACTCCATGTGAGAATCAAACCCTGCATCTTGTGTCTGTAAGGTAAACACCTTAACCATTATGCCATCCTCCCACCCTAGATTACTACTTTTGGCTTAAGTTGTAAGTAGGTGTTTTTGTAAGCATGTAGGCTCTAAACATTAGGTAAAACCATGAAACCTTGAAAACGCTAAGCTTCTTACAACTACAAAGATATTAGCTTGTTAGTGTTCCACTGGTAAATGTTCAGTGGAGTGGAGATGTTGGCAGCTGAGGTGGAGGTGCATTCTTTTCTGAGTGAAATTTACAAAGCCTCATTGCTGAGTACATTTTCATGGAGACAAGCTGGTTGTTGTTTGTCTTTTTGTCTTTTCCCGGTTAGGGGTTGCCACAGCAGAACTCGGGTCCGCTAATGATTGGCAGTAGATTTTTATGGTGCCGAGTTGCCAGCACGACGCCCAACTTTCAACAAAGGCGCGCCCATTAACACATGTCTCTCGAACGCCACTCGACCGCGGTGAGGACATGCCGACTCCACACAGAAGGCACTCCAGCCGAGAATCGAACAAGAGAACCTCTTGCTGTGAGGCAATAACGCTACCGCTGCACTACCGCGGCGGTTGTAAGCAATTAATCTTGAGGGTTTTGAGTATTCTTTGCTGAGGGAAATGCAAAACTTTAAAGATGTAATGGCAAGCAGTTCAGTGAAAAAAATTTTGAAATTATGAGAAGTGAATAAGAGATACCAACCTCCCTAGCAGCCTTAATATTTTAATGCAGTTACAGTTTAATTTATTTGAAGATAGCCAGTGCACTTTTTCTTAGGACTAAAAGTTAACCTTTTCTGACAGCATACAAGCTGTTTTCATATCTGGGAGGGGAGGATAAATAAGAAAAGAACAGACGACAATCAGTGTAAGTGGTTGAGCAGGCTGCAGTATGCACGTTAGCATGAGTAACCTTAATTTTAAGTAGATAATGCCTGTCGGCACAGATGTCAATTTGGGGTAATTGTTCCCTTCTGGAGGGTTAAACTTCATGTTTTGAAGATGTACATAGTTTTGTGTGTTTCTTCTAAGTTAATAGGGGATTTTTTTTTTTTTGAGGGTAGTCATTAAAGCAAAGTCTGAAAGTGTAACCTAGGTTCAAACAGAGATGAGAAGAAACAACTGTACAAAACATTAGCCTGCCAAACATTAGTATATGTATGTAACACAAAAGCTGGAAGTGCACATACAAAAAAAAAAAAAATTGCCATTATAACAGGTGGAAACAATACCTTTCTATCTTGGAGGCTATGCTGATATTATCCTGAAATGTGAATGGCTTTACCGATATAGATGAAAATGAAAGGATTTTTAATTATAATACAAAATGCAGAGTACAAATGGCAATAATGCAGGTGACATACTTGGAAAAAAGTGAGCATGTCATATTCACAGAGACGAATTCTGAATACATATTCAGCAGAGTATCAGGAACAGAGGAAAAGGGGAATAATTATATTAATTGCTAGACGGGCTCCAGTAGTGATAGATGAGGGGAATAAAAACAAAAATTGTGCATTTTTGGTAGTAAGAGGTTGTTGGCTAGGGAGGAGGATTAAAGTGGCATGTATTTATATTCCACCAAAACTGCTATTATGGAGTTTAAGAAAATTTGGGGAGAAATAATTAGCTTTCAGCAGGGAATATTATTAATATGCAGGAACTGGTATTTCATTGGCAATAGTGAGGATGTATCAGGGGAACCTAGAAGGGAATTTATAACAAAAAAGTGTGGATTTCTGAAGTAATTTATGAAAATATTTGGTATGAAAGATGTGAATTCAGTGGTAGGAACTCTGACAGAATTTATGTATTATTCCCCAAGGTACAATACCTGGGCTAGACTAGATAGAAATTCTATTTCACAGGAACATGTGCATTTAATTGAAAGATTTGGCAGACATCCAATACCTATTTCTGATCATCTACCAATAAAAGTAAGATAAAAACGCAGGGTAATTAAGTAAAAATAAGAGTGTCACTTTTCCACCTACCTATTAAAAAGAGGAATTATTAGTGGAAATTATTCTACAGTTATTAGGGAAGGCAGAAATATCTTCAGACGTTACAGCTAATGTCTGGGGTAACATGAAAATGGACTTTAAAAATAGTGTCAGTGACAAAATAAGTGCGTATGTCTATAATACGCATGAGTTTAGAAGCATGCAGTTAAGCAACTATTTTTTGATAACTACACCAGAACATACAAACTTTTAGTGCAGTGACTTGCGTAATGGAACATTGGAATGGCTGTTGCCAAACTTGGGGAACCTATAACAAGAAAAATAACCAGAGAACTGTAGAATTTTTAAAGATATTCCTGAAATTTTATTGAAAATTTGTGTAAAGTAGAGAAATCTGAAATGAAGAAAAAATACAAATGGAAATATTTCTGGAAGACTTAATTATGGCAAGATTAGAGGTAGGCAATGATCAGTTAAAACAGGAGGAGATGAGATAAAAACAGTGATGCATTGTCAGGCTTCAACACATTGCAGCGTCCAGGAACACATGGTATTCCTGTGGAAGTTTGGAAATTAGGAGAAAAGAAAGTTGTGTAACAGTGATTTAAAAGGAGGGGGAAGCACCAACATCCTAGAAGAAAGCTACCTAAAGATGTTAAAGACCCTTCAGACTCACCTTCATATGGACCCATTTCAGTTTTAAACCATGATTTATAAAGTGTTAGCTAAAAGAATGGCAAATGTGTTGCCAAAATTGATGGATATGGGTCAGTGGGGTTTTGTGGAGGGGAGGCAAACATTTGACCGCATTAACAGAACACTGATAATCCAGAGGGAAGCAGAATGTAAGAAAACACCTCTGTTGTTGGTGGATCATGATGCAGAGAAAGCATTTGACAGAATAAGTTGCGATTTTATGAGTAGGGCAATAGAAATATTTGTACTCCCATGATACAATAATAAGGTTAATTAGAAGGATATTTGAAGGATCAGAGACAAGAATTAAAGTGGGAGAGTTCATCTTAAATATGCTGTGTTCGAAGAGAAAAATACAGGGCTGTCCTCTTTCCCCCTTTGTTAGTTGCTTTATATTTAGAGCCATTAGCAAAGAAAATAAGGAATTCAGAAATACAGTGATATAATTGGTATGGTAATCAAGAAAAGGTTGCTTTATTTGCAGATGATATTTTGGACCCGATGAATCCAGAAATGGACTTCTTATTGTTGTGGAACATTTTGGGACAATTCCGAGTCTTTTTCCAATATAGAATTAATGAAGATAAAATAAGGCTATAGCTTTAAAATTTGCACCCACAATACCCGTATTTATCCAGACATGATAATATGAGGTATTTAGGAGGATGGATTAAAAAGGCTTCTGTTGTGGCAGCTAAGGATATGTGGAAAGAGACTAAACAAAAGATAATACAAAACTTGAGAAACTAGAAACCCATTTATGGATAATATGATACAAGCAATGAAATGTTTAGTCCCTTTAGTCTTGTACAGGGGTCAGGCATATTTTTATCAACCTGAGGAGAAGTTGAGGACAATAATTTAATAAGGAATTTGTCTGGGAGAGAAAGAGGACAGCAGTAAAGTGGGATAAGTTAATCCTTCCAATAGAACAAGGTGGTTTATGTTTGCCTGGTTTGAAGGGATATTTTAGAGCTACACAGTTAATGCTGTTATACACAACACAAGCAGGCGGTTATGATTAAAAGTGGAAGGGGATGATGATGAAGGAGGAAGTTTAAGAAATAGAGCGAGTGGGATTTTGGATGCAGATCCTTAAGAATGCAATCATACAGAATATTATATTCATAAAGTAGCAGAAAGTATTCTAAGACCTAAGCCCGTACAAGAATTTAGAAAGGAGATTAGGGATGACTGGAAGTAGGGGTACATAAAATAGGAATTTACTGGAGGAACCTGGCAAAAAGAAGATGGGGAAAATGTCAAGTTTTCTGTTGTATTAAGAGATTTCTTTGTTTTTTTTTTTTTTTTTTTTTTTTGCCCCCGTCACTTATCAACCATCAATGTACCTGGCCCATTTGTTCTATAGAGGTGAGAGCTTCCTCCATGTAAAATATTAAAATCCATCCTTCCCCAAAAATTGTTAAATCTCTGCACAAAAGCACCAGTTTTATAAATCCACAAATGTAACTTGCAAAACTAGTGTTTTGACAGGGGGGAAAAATAAACTGCCTTTAAATCCCAGCATTTCACTGCCTGAACTTCGTAACACCCTCCTATTGGAAGAACAGTTACTTGAGCATTTTTAATGTCCGACTTCCTTCAGTCAGACCTGTTCATGAACTTGTGCTTTTTCCTGCATGATAGTTTAGATGTTGCAACCTCTGGCCTCCACAAAGCTGCATGGGCCAGTACTGTAATTTCCGAGAAAGTTCCCTTCTTGCTTAACTTGGTAGTTTGCTGGCATTGACAAAAGTAATGTTTGTGCATCTTCGCTGGTCTGGGCTAATTTCATTCTGCTTTAAATGTAACAAAAGCATTCAGATTTTCTGACTTGATTATTAAGATTTGATTAAGCTTGCTGTTCGAATCCAGCTGTGTACAGTTAGCTTAGCGGTAGTAACCCAAATTAACAGATCTGACATAGCCGTAACTTGCTATAGATTCATTCAACGTGGCTTATACAAATTATTTCCAAATTATTGTAGCTTGCAGGGGCCATACTTACCCCCCCCCCCCAAAAAAAAAATGTTCTGTTAAGCTCTTTTGCTGTCTAACGTATCAAATCACTAACTCTTACTAAGCAGTCAGACAATCAGCATATGCAGTCTGTGAAATAACTGTACCAATAATTATTTATCTTTGACCATTTAAGTGCAGAGACTAGGTGGACATCACTGAGGGCTGTGGTTATTTAATAGTTTTTGTGATAAACATGGGCACTTTCATTTGTTTCATTGAGAATACTGGTTCCAGAATTCGATTGGCTTCTGCCTATTTTTATATATTCCACCTGAAGGTGAATAAACACATCCTGGATGTTTATCTATTTGCAAGTCTCTGCCCTTCCTGTGTTTTTACTGCTTCAGAATAATGACCTCCAGGGGCAGAGGTCTGTTATTAATTAATTAATTAATTAGTTAGTCCACTGGGAAAGTCCGACTTGGAATGAAGCCAATTTTCAGTGGAGGCCCGAGGAGAGATGCTCCAGATGCATGTCTCTATAACATGGGAGGAAACTGGAGCACCCCCGAGGAAACCCGCACAAATGGAGGGAGGACACGCAGACTCCACACTGAAGGCACTCGGCCAAGAATCGAACTGGAGAACTTCTTGCTGTGACGCAACAATGCAACCTCTGCACCACTGCACTATTCAACACCCAAGGGAACATTTTAATATGTTGTATTCAGGAAAAGAACTGAACCTGTGTCTGAATCTGACTGCATCTCAAACGTTTTAAATATTTATAGCCCAAAAAGAGGAACACACTGAATGCTAACTCTTAATTAGGTGCTAGCGTTTCCCACAGAGAGTGCATTCCTATGTAATTACTGTACTGGCAAACATTAAAGCCATCGCTTTAAACAATGATCTTGTTTTAAAAATCAAATGCTTACCCTTGTCAGAATGTCTGAATCATATCTGTCAACCTTATAGTGCAAGAAATCTAGACAAAGCCTAAAATAATGGGGAGACAAAGGCCCAAAAATAAGGACAGATTTTAAATATTGCTCTTACAAATGTAGAAAGTTGCTGGAATAACAGCATTTGTGCTAGCATGCATTTTTCTGAAGGATATGAAGTCTGAAACTCAAATGTATGTCATTATTTAGTGACTTCAGTCCTCAGTGATTTGCCAGAAAAACACAAATTTTATTAGGAACAGACCAAAAATACGAGGTGAAAATCTGGACATTAGAAAAGGTATGTGTGAATCCTCTTATGTTAGCACCTTTGTGTGTTAACCAGAAGCGGTATTTCTTTTGTCTAGTTTGATATGGATCTACTTTGCCTGAATTACGTGGCACTTCAGAATTTATGTAATAAAACCTGCGTGCTGGAATTTCTGAGGTTTTGGTTTCAGTAGAATTATGCATACTGAATAGAAAAAACACGACCAAGGCACAGCAAAAACAACCAATAAGTTCCAAAAGTGCCCAGGAACACAAACACCACGAGGATAGCAGTAAAAGGACGTTTATTCAGCCAAATAATAAAACACACCACATTAATGCTTCACCATGTACATTATGTATTTGTTCATACCAACTTCATCAGATGTGGACTGACATCAGAAAACAGCTTTATGTACACTTTTATGACTTAACTAAATCGACAAACATTTAAGCAGGGCAAACCATATTTAAAGGGAAACCTAAATGTAAGATTTCATAAGTATATACTGACATATATCTCCTTTATTTATAAACATACTAATGTCTTTCGGCTTTTCCCAGTTAGAGGTCGCCACAGCGGAACTCAGTCCGCTAATGATCAGCAGTGGATTTTTACGCTGCCGAGGTACCAGCCCAATGCCCACCCTTCAAAGAATCACACACGCACCTACCTGCATGTCTTTAAACATCACTCGACTGCGGGGAGGACATGCAGAAGGCGCTTCAGCTGAGAATTGAACCAGAGAACCTCTTGCTGTGAGGCGACAACGCTAACCGCTGTACCACAACGGCACTATATTTTTAAACATAAATACTTTAAAATAATTTAAGCCTGTTTAAAAACATTAATGAATGTATTTTTAAAATATCATTTGAATAATGTAAAATGAGTAAAACTCGTGCATCGAGTGGCGTTCGAAAGACATGCGTGAATGGGAGTGCCTCCATTGAAGGTTGGGCATCGGGCTGGCACCTCAGCACCATAAAAATCTACTGCCAATCATTAGCGGACTGGAGTTCTGCTGTGGTGACCCCTTGCCAGGAAATGCCGAAAGAAAAAGAAATATCATTTTTATATATATATATATATATATATATATATATATATCTCATACACATATATAGATCTAGGATTTTCACTGAAGAAGCACTTTCGCGTAAGTATGACTGTTGCCGAGGCTGTACTGTGGTGCGGGTAAGGGAAATTTCCCTTTTCATCACTGTAGTCTTGGAGGGAGAAAATTAAAGTAGGGTGTGTGTAAATTGTGTTTTTTTTTTTTTTTTGTCCCACGCTTTAAAGAAAGTGCTTTTTCGATAAAAGCACTTTCATTAAAGTGTGTTCGTGTTTTATTCCTAGATCCATATCTATGTATCTATATCTATATATGTGTGTGTGTGTGTGTGTGTGTGTGTGTGTGTGTGTGTAAAAGATGTTATTTTTTATGTTGTTGGAGCTCCATCTTGTGGCTGAAAGCCATTATTACAAGTAAATTATGTACCATATGTACCAAACCTTTAAGAGTTTCACAAAAATATATAACATTTCCTTGAATATAATATAAATAAGGGCCTATAAAAGTTTCATAAAAAACAACAACAATATCTCGTCTGAAATGTGTTTTCACAATTTTGCAGCTCTTAACCTGACTAGAAGGGCTATGGAAATATTTTCGTTTAGACCTGGTGTTACATTAGCTTGTCACTTGCCACCATAGCACCCTATATTCAATACTTTCCTCCCACAAACCACCTCTTATATCTTTCTTAATCATTTTTTAGACAAAAAATAAGTAATGGGCATTTGTACATGTTTGTTGATGTTTATATAAGGCATCAGTCTCTTTCTTAGTACGTATATCGTAATAATGCTCATATATTCTTTTCTTCAGTTTCCTTTCAGTCTTTCCCACGTAAAACTGAAACATATTTGGCGTACTGCTAAATATATTAAGCCCCTAGAATCACAGTTATAAAAGTGTGTGTGTGTGTGTGTGTGTGTATATATATATATATATATATATATATATATATATATATATATGTTTATGTATGTATATATATATATATATATATATATATGTATGTATATATGTGTATATATATATATATATATATATATATATATATATATATATATATATATATATATATATAAACATATAGGGAGCTATGGTGGCAAGTGACACTACAAGTTAATGTAACACCAGGTCTAAATGAAAATATTTCCATAGCCCCTCTACTCAAGTTAAGAGCTGCAAACTTTTGAAAACACAACATTTCAGAGGAGACAATTTAAAATCATCCTGTGCTTTGCCTGTACACTTGCAAATTTTGCAGTTTCTTTCCTTCTCTTGCACCAGCGCTGACTACCTGAAATTCTTTGTATATGCCATTATTTTAGGTCATTATGCAGGAGGACAGGGAGTGGACACTATATACAAAAGGTCACCAACTCATACGTTTAATTAGTCATTGTTTTGTTTAAGTGGGTGGGCTGGCTGGTACCCCTTTTCAGTCACTACCCATGCCATATGGACAATGCAGCAGTAACACATATGGAATGCCTGTGCACTGGCCCAGCAATGAAGGAGCCACAATCCTCACCACTAACACCAGTGAGGGGTATCCACATTGGGAAGGATAACAAATACACACACAGTAAAGTACAATTTCCTTTAAGAGCACACAGAGATCACAGTCAGTCTGTGGCTGGATTCTCCCTTTCTCTCCAGATCCCCAATAAGACTCCCTACTGGAACAGCTATAGGGTCCAGATCTTAGTGGTCAAGCTAAAACCTCCAGCACCCTC
Source organism: Protopterus annectens (assembly GCF_019279795.1). Taxonomy (NCBI): domain Eukaryota; kingdom Metazoa; phylum Chordata; order Ceratodontiformes; family Protopteridae; genus Protopterus; species Protopterus annectens. The sequence continues at coordinate 57,452,218 of NC_056732.1, forward strand.
TCTATGCAACCAATGCTTCTTATCCCCTGCCCAAGTAGCTGATATACACACACACTTTGGGATATGAGTTATATACAAACACACAGACAATCCTGAGGAAGGCTGGCGCAGGTTCTCCAGCTGTGCCCCTTCTGCCCAGAATATATGGTAGTACCACTTGCCACCAATCACTAATAATAGCTACTACTAAGGCCCGTTATCAAAGGGTGTCCAATTATTACTGTGCAATATTATTATCCAAATGGTAATTGTAACTGAACAGCAAGGCTTATTGGAGTGGCTTAGTACAGTATCACTATATGCATGCAATTTACTATAGAGTTATCCCTATTCACTCTCACTTCTGGAAGTTTTTATGTTTCTCTGTGTCTTCCTGTCATTTTCAGTTCTCTGCTTTGCCGTTTGGCCTCTCTGCTCCCGCAAGGGTATTCAAAAAATGCCTAGCTCCTGAGATTGCCTTCTGCAGGCTCAAAAAAGCAATCGGATTTTTCTTTATCTAGACAACCTGTTGCATCAGGTGCTTTCTCCTGGTCAATAATTGCATTTTCTGCAATTCACCATCTCTCTACTAAGTCTGGGTTTACTATTAATTTTCAAAAGAACGTCTTGACTCCCTGTCAGGATCATGTGTATCTGGGTTACAGGATTCAGATGGTGCCTCTCTTCTGCCACCAAAGGTATGGTCATCGACAGCCTTCTTTCAGTCACTTCTTCCCCTGACTGCCATGCCAACCAGGGGCTTCTTCGGGCCCTGGGATTTATGGCCTCTTCTGTTCCGATGCTTCCTCTTGCCAGACTGCATATGCATAAACTTCAGTGGTACCTCAAGTCAATTTGGTTGAAGCATTGTTACCCTCAGTGCACCTCTCCTTCCCTGCCTTAAGGAATTCAAGTGGTGGATCTGACAATTCACTCTCAACCCAGGCTGGCCCTTTCAGCCTCCAGTCCCATCTCAAGGGCTTTTCAATGATGCCTCAGACATGGGGTGAGGGGCTTTTCTTGGTCACCTGAAAATTCAAGGTCTTTGGCATCCCCATCAGAAGTCAGACCAGATCATCGTGGCTTTCAGTTAACACTTCAGGCAGTATATACGTTCATTCCAAGCACAGTTTTGTGGCAAACACTCTGAGTAGGTCCAAAACACAGGCTCATGAATGGATGCTTCACATAGATGTGTTTCTGGACATTGCCCATTGGTGGGGTATTCTTCAGGTAGATCTTTTTGCCTCCCTGTGGAACAGGTAGCTTCCTCTTTTCTGTTCCAGAGTGCCATGCCATCTGGCCTGGAAGACAGATGCCCTATCCTTTCCGTGGTAGGGGAAGGTTTCTTTATGCTTTCCCCACTTCCAGGAGTCCCACAGAAGATTCAGCTGGACTCCACAAAAATCTTGCTAGTGACTCCCTTTTGGCTGTGACAATACAAGGAATTGTAACACCTCTGTGTTTGTCATATGCAGATGAATTGTTTATTGTGGCTAAAAACGTATGAGTGAGATTTTGGTAAGAATTGAAAAGTTGTTAAAGCTAGACTACAATTAAATGAAGTGTAAAGATTTTGGTGATATTAAAACAATGAATAGTTCAGAAAAAGTGTATTGGGAATGAAATTTGGAGAGTATGAAAGTATAATATATCAGTGTTGAGAAATAATTTTATTTACTTGTTTGTTTACACTTTTCTTTATCAAGTCAGTCCCCACAAGGCCGGTGGCCTCTTCTTCAGTGAGACCTGAGGCATTATTCATACTGACAAGGAGAAATTTGGCCAGGGTACGGGGGGGGGGGGGGTCTTAGGGTCTTACTTTGTTTGAGCACTAGGTAGCAGCAGAGAGCTGTCACTAGTTCTAAGATGAAGGAGGAAAGGAGCAAACAAAAGTGGAGTGCTGTAGAGTACCAAAATATCAGCGACTCTGTAAGAGAGGAAATTGTTGCTACAGTTGAAGGATGGAGGTCTGGGAACTCTTGTGTTTATTTGATATGATGGATTGAGATGAGCCAATTACTGATAAGGAAGTAAGTTGGAGTACTATGGTGGAGGGCATGCTGGGATAGGTAACACAGGTACTGCCATATGAATCTGGAAAAGGAGATGAATTACCAGAAGGTGCTAACAGTTTAGGAGTATGCTTGGCCAGTGGAGTAGCTGGTTTTAAAGGTATGCTAATGCATTTGGGTGGTGGTGTGAGTAGTAAAAAAAATAAATAAATAATACACACATGGTAAACAAAGAGGAAAAGATGCTGTGACTGATGCAGGGGCAACAAAAAGAAAAGTAGGCCAATGGTAAGAATCAAAACAAAGAAAAGTGACATTATTAACAGGTATGATGTTATGAACAGTGTTATGTTTGGAACGTAAAGAGGAAAATATAAGAGCATTAATACACTTAGGAACTGAAGTCTTTTGCAAAGTTACATTTGAAATTTTAGTCAAATTTTCCAAGTAAAGTAACAAGTGAAGTGAAGAGAAAGAGCTCATTTGCAGTATGGAATGAGGATATTTTTCAGAATTTGGGAACTGCGTTTGACGTAAAATGTGCACTGTAGAACATCCGACCTAGAGAAACTTGATCTTTCTGTCTATAATAAGGTGCATGAGATTAAAAAAAAAGAAAAAAAGAAGTTGCTAGAAATGTTTGGATGGGTGGGAAGCTCAGGTGACACTGGATGTGCATAAGAAGAAATGCAGCGTATTTCAGTTGTTGTAACTGTGAACGGGAAGTAAGGATCAGTAAGTATTTGGGTTGACCTAAAGCACTTTTTGTGGCAGTGAGAAGCACTTGGTGGTCAATATCGGGAAAGGGTCCATACCTCAAAAAAAATGTAGGCATAGTGGAAAATGCAGAGAATTTGGACATTTTTGGTTTCACTATCTTCTGCTAGACAAGGACAGGTTAGAAAAGAATATTCCAGAAGAAAGAATCTGAGGATAATATAACTAAGGATATTCATAACGAACTATATGAGGGAGATAACTGAAGAAGAAAACGTACCTTGTATGGAATAGGATGATGGGAATTTGATAGGAAATGTTTTACGGACAAAGTATTACACTGCAAGATAAACCAATATGCAGCACCAGGAATTGAAGAAGAGGGGAAGAGGAAGATTTTGGGACAGGATAAGAACTGGAAGAAAATGATAAACCTTTTGGTGTGAGGGTGCAGAGCAGAAGACTAAAAACGTGAAATTAAGAAATGTATAAAAACAAAAGGAAGGGGCTAACTTAAGAAATTAGCACTAAGTGTAAACAGTATTCAGAATAATATTAGAGGTGTGGTAGTGGCTGAATAACGTAAAAAAAAGATAAAGTATGGCTGTTATTTGTTACAAGATGTGTGATGGAAGAAAAAGGAAACAAACTGAGACAGTATCAGGTGAAAAGATTGTATGGTCAGTGTGGAGTAATATGTGCTCAAGAAAAGGAATTTTCTTTTAAAGTGAAGAGATATAGACACTGGATGTGATGGTCGTAGTACGTGGAAGACTAGTGCTACTGGATGTGATGGTCGTAGTACGTGGAAGACTAGTGCTACTGGATGTGATGGTCGTAGTACGTGGAAGACTAGTGCTACTGGATGTGATGGTCGTAGTACGTGGAAGACTAGTGCTACTGGATGTGATGGTCGTAGTACGTGGAAGACTAGTGCTACTGGATGTGATGGTCGTAGTACGTGGAAGACTAGTGCTACTGGATGTGATGGTCGTAGTACGTGGAAGACTAGTGCTACTGGATGTGATGGTCGTAGTGGAAGACTAGTGCTACTGGATGTGATGGTCGTAGTACGTGGAAGACTAGTGCTACTGGATGTGATGGTCGTAGTACGTGGAAGACTAGTGCTACTGGATGTGATGTAAGAGAAGACTGTGCAATAATAATTGTACTTTATGCATTCACCAGTATGGTGGAGAAGAAACGATTTTTGAGGAACACAAGTCAGTCAGTTATGGTGGAAGATTTTATTTAATTGGACAAACTTTTAACTGCCGTTTGAGAAAAGAGAGGGGAAAAATAAGATATTAAAGTAACAAGAAGTTTAGTCACACCAGTGGCACAAATGGACCAGCAGACGTAGGTTCACTTAGCTTGGGTGACTAATGGAACCACAGAGGAGGGATGAGCACTGTCATCCAGGAGGAGGGTAGTCTTCAGGGCATTCTCCATAGGATCCTTGGTGGAGGCTGGGGACATCCAAAAAAAAAAAAAAAAAGTGTGTGGGGGGGGGGGGGGAGGCATTGTCCAAAGAGTGATTGTGGGAAGTTGACTGAGCTGCTGCTGAGGTGGGGGTAACACTTCACCATGTCCCCATTGCACTCCTGCCCTTTGGTTGAAACTACCTAACTGCAAGGGAGGGGGAATTGTGAGTAGAAGATAATGACCCCCCCCCAGAGGAATGTTGATGGCCAAGACCTCCAGTATGCCCTTTGGTTCCACGATCAGCACTAGCAGTCTAGAAGATTTATTAGCTTGGGTGACTAATGGAACCACAGAGGAGGGATGAGCACTGTCATCCAGGAGGAGGGTAGTCTTCAGGGCATTCTCCATAGGATCCTTGGTGGAGGCTGGGGACATCCAAAAAAAAAAAAAAAAAGTGGGGGGGGGAGGCATTGTCCAAAGAGTGATTGTGGGAAGTTGACTGAGCTGCTGCTGAGGTGGGGGTAACACTTCAACATGTCCCCATTGCACTCCTGCCCTTTGGTTGAAACTACCTAACTGGTAGACCCAACATGGAAGTGGGGCACTTTCTGTAGTATGGTGTAGGGTAACCCCCCAAAAAGTAAGAGAAGTTATAAGGCATAGTGGTTGAAAATAAGAAAATATAGAGAGAGATATGTAAAAATGTGACTTTTAGAGCTGAAATAAGTTATGCGGTGTAATCAAGATATGAAAGAAATAACAGTTGTGGTAGAAACGGCTGAGTTTTTAGATCCATAGAGCAGTATGAACTAAAATAGGAGATAGCCGAGAAGTAATAAGAGAAGGGAAGGATTAACAAGACGACTGAGAGTGCTAAACCAGACGACAAAAGAGAGCATATAAGGTTGTGAGAATGGTACATGGCCATGAGAATAGATTATGAAAACTGAACATGTGGGTGGAGTACTTAAAATCAGAGACTAACACTGGGAGAGCAGCACAGTGGCACAGGAGGTAGTCCTGTCTCCCAGCACGACGTTCTCTGGTTTGATTCTCAGCTGGGGTGCATTCTGTGTGGAAACTGCACGCCCTCCTCATATTTGTATGGGTTTTCTCCAGATGCTTCAGTTTCCTATCACATTCCAAAGACATACCTCCAGTATATTGGACACACTAGATTGACAGTAGGTGTGTGCGTGTGCGTGTGTGTGTGTGTGGTGTGGAAGAACTTTGGTAGTAAATACGGAGTCTTGATGACGGTCACAGTTGACATGACACCTGACCCTGTATGTAAAAATGGGAAAAGGGGGTTGTGGATGGGTGGTTAACATTAGGAAATACAGATTGTAAACATCATAGTGAAAATGATGATGCAAGAAGGGATGCAGAAGGTTTTGGATGAAGTTGTAGGTGAATAGGTTTTTGGGAATCTAGGAGACAGAGGTGAAAGAAATGTTAGCAAGAGTAAAAAAAAGTAACCGTTTTAAAAGAATAAGGAAGTGAGGTTAGTGGTGTCATGTGTCAAAGGCATTTGATAAGGTTAGTCATGAAGCGATATGAAGATTTTGGAGTCATAGGGAGTGGAAGAAAATACTGAATGGTATAAAAAAAGTTATGAAATGTCATGGGTGAAAGTAATTGTAAACTGATTAATCGGAGAAATGATAAAAATTATGAGAGGAGTTAAGCATGCCCGTTATGCTTTTCTGTACTGATAATGAATGCAGTAGTTCAAATATACATGTATGAAATGAAAGAAGTAAAACCTGGAGTGCAAAAAGGAGTTAAAATACACGTGTCTGATTCATGCAGATGGTTTAGTGGTTGTGGCTAAAAATAAGATCTGGATAAGTAAAACAGTGGTGTAAATGTTGGAATTATTAAACCAGGGTTACATCTAAATGAGGCAAAGATCAGCAGTTTTGTAAAACTACGACAATGGGTGGAATATATTCTACTAGGAAGGAAGTGTATTAGAATGAAATTTGGAGACTGCGAAAAAGAACAGAACATTGAAAAGTAATTTGGGAAGAAATAAAATGTTATGGTGGAGAAAATTTATCATTTAACAAAAAAGTGTACATATGTACATGTTATGAAAACTAAAATATTTAGGTGAGTTAATATTTAAGATATACATGTTATATTCTCTTTCGCCTTTATATAACCATTTCTCCTACCTCCTATATGTGCAGTTTACTAATCATTGTGATTTACTTTCTTGTGATTGAAAGTATGCGATTACGTATCCATACAGTCTGATAATTATGTATTAACTATGTAACATTACTCCCCATCCTGTGCTAATGTATCTATATCTCTGTATTTGTTCTGTACAATATCTGATTACCTGTTGAGCTTTTCTCCCTGGGCATCCACTGAAAATGGATTTCTGACCCAATGGACTTTCCCGGTCAACAAATTTCATTAAATAAATACGTTTCCAGTTAAAATGCACAAAAATGTTAATTTGGAGATCAAGACTGCAGTGAAAAGAGAGGTGATTTACAATAAAGTTTTTTTTTCAATAAACATTTTTATTAAGTTATCACATATGACACAGGCAATGTTTACATTTATATAAATGAAAAACAAACAACGCTCACACCACTTTAGTTACAAACATTATACATCACAGACACCATTGAAACAACTGTAGTTGCAAACATTATGCATCACTTATAAACAAACCATCCAGTCATTGTCGGGTAACTCATTCACTCCACTGGAGCTCAGGAAGTTTGCACTGTAACTTCCAATGGGCGGGAGCTTAAGCCTTTTGACAGAGTCCAATTATGTCCTCACATTTCAAACAAATGTTCATATCTCTGAAACCACAAGGATTATGAAAGTATAAATGGCAAACCCTTCAGCACAAACTATTTTTATAGTGGTAATATTCTTGGTTCAAGGTCTTAAACTGAATTTTTTAAGTCACAGTAAACACAGAAACTATTATATTTGTAACATTTTGTAAACAACTTACAATATCTAAGCAGCCACTCAAGTTACACACATATACTGTCAGTGACAATTTATTCATCTAGCTGAAAGCTTTCATATGAGGCTAAGGAGTTCTGTCTGTGTTACTTGGCTGTTGAGATATTTAGAAACGTGAAAATTATATCTGTAAAAAACAACAGTTAATATCTCTTTACCTACACTAGACAGAGGTCAGATATTAATGCAGTCGAGTTTACCATCATGTAAGCTTTAAGATGAACTATTTTAAAACCTTGTACATAACATGGTTTGGAATTATTGATGCAAAAATGAGCAAGCAATATTTGACCCCTAGCAGCGTCTGCAGGACTTAACTGCAGATTTACCTAGAGGCGTCACTCGGATGTAGTTCATTCAAATCCTGCCTCTTAAACCTCATTCCTTCTCTGCATATATTGTTCCCACAATTTCCATTTTCCTATGTAGTTTTCTCCTTCCCTTTTCTAAATATCCCAATTCCAGTTGTTTTATCTCTGTTACTATATTCGCTACTTCTAGTAAAGTTGGTTTACACGTTGATTTACATTTTCTAGTAATTGCTTTTTTGGCAGTCACCATAATTAGACTCAGCAAGGCTTTACTATGTCTAGGCAATTTCGATTCTATAGCATAACTCAAAAAAATTAATCTCCACAGTTAATCCAATCTGCTCCCCCAGCATCTCTGACAAAGCAGTCCACAGGTAATTCCTAAAGTCTGCCAGCTTATAACACTCTGAAAACATTTGTTCCCAGCCACCTCTCTTGCCCATCACACCTCCAACATTTGCTATCCATGGGAGGAAAAATTCTTTGGAGTCTACTTGGGGTATAAAAATACTTATGTAAACACTTTCAGGTAAAGATAATAAATCTTCTAGACTTTGTTGCATATTTGGGAAATATACATATATCCCCCCATTATCTCTTGTTGAATTGCTTATCCAGTCTCTCTTCCCAATCCTTTCTAAGCTCCTTTGTTTGATTTTTATAATTATAATGCAATGTTGTATATACTGTACTAATTATTCCTTTTTTAATGGCAGCTTCTGCTCTAGATTGTATTAGAAACTTTACTAGTGCTGGTGTTTCATTTAGGACTCCCCTATTTCTTTGTGTTGGTCTGTACTCTTATCAATCCTTGATAGGGAAAGCAGTCTCTAACCTGCAGTCCAAATAAATTCTTGGCCTCTTCCCATTCTATTACCTTTCCCTTTCTAGTTATTTGCGCCCAGTACCTTGGTTCCTTTGCCAGTTTTCTCCAATAAATTCCAGGCCCTCTTGCCTATTATCTGTATCCCTGACCAGAGACATCCCTATCAGTAGAATCTCTTGTCCATCCTCGTGCTGGTTTGGTACTTAGAACACTCCATGCTATTTATGAATATAATAAGAACACTCCATGCTATTTATGAATATAATACTCTGTATGATTTCCCTAACCACAGACATCCCTATCAGTAGAATCTCTTGTCCATGCTCGTGCTGGTTTGGTACTTAGAACACTCCCTGCTATTTTATGAATATAATACTCTGTATGATTTCCCTAACCACAGACATCCCTATCAGTAGAATCTCGTGTCCATTCTCGTGCTGGTTTGGTACTTAGAACACTCCCTGGTATTTATAAATATAATACTCTGTATGATTTCCCTAACCACAGACATCCCTATCAGTAGAATCTCTTGTCCATCCTCGTGCTGGTTTGGTACTTAGAACAGTCCCTGCTATTTATGGATATAATACTCTGTATGATTTCCCTAACCACAGACATCCCTATCAGTAGAATCTCTTTTCTCCATTCTCGTGCTGGTTTGGTACTTAGAACACTCCCTGGTATTTATGAATATAATACTCTGTATGATTTCCCTAACCACAGACATCCCTATCAGTAGAATCTCTTGTCCATCCTCGTGCTGGTTTGGTACTTAGAACACTCCCTGCTATTTATGAATATAATACTCTGTATGATTTCCCTAACCACAGACATCCCTATCAGTAGAATCTCTTGTCTATTCTAATGCTGGTTTGGTACTTAGAACACTCCCTGCTATTTATGAATATAATACTCTGTATGATTTCCCTAACCACAGACATCCCTATCAGTAGAATCTCTTGTCCATTCTCGTCCTGGTTTGGTACTTAGAACACTCCCTGCTATTTATGAATATAATACTCTGTATGATTTCCCTAACCACAGACATCCCTATCAGTAGAATCTCTTGTCCATTCCCGTGCTGGTTTGGTACTTAGAACACACCCTGCTATTTATGAATATAATACTCTGTATGATTTCCCTAACCACAGACATCCCTATCAGTAGAATCTCTTTTCTCCATTCTCGTGCTGGTTTGGTACTTAGAACACTCCCTGCTATTTGTGAATATAATACTCTGTATGATTTCCCTAACCACAGACATCCCTATCAGTAGAATCTCTTGTCCATTCTCATGCTGGTTTGGTACTTAGAATATTCCCTGCTATTTATAAATATAATACTCTGTATGATTTCCCTAACCACAGACATCCCTATCAGTAGAATCTCTTGTCCATTCTCATGCTGGTTTGGTACTTAGAACACTCCCTGCTGTTTATGAATATAATACTCTGTATGATTTCCCTAACCACAGACATCCCTATCAGTAGAATCTCTTGTCCATTCTCGTGCTGGTTTGGTACTTAGAACACTCCGTGCTATTTACGAATATAATACTCTGTATGGTTTCCCTAACCACAGACATCCCTGTCAGTAGAATCTCTTGTCCATTCTCGTGCTGGTTTGGTACTTAGAACACTCCCTGCTATTTATGAATATAATACTCTGAATGATTTTTGTTGCTCTCCTTAAGAGTCTGCATCCAACATCACAACCTCTCCTTATTTCTTGAGCTTCCCTGTTTCATCATTCCTTTGCAATTTGAATTATACTTTTCTGATTGTGCTATGTATAAGAGCCTCAACTGTGTTTCTCTAATGTACCCCTTCAAATTGGGTAATCCTAGTCCACCTTGTTCTATGGAAGAATCAGCTTATCCCACTTGACCCTTCCTGTCTTCCCTTTCCAGATAAAATCCTTCAACTCTTAATTGCTATCCATAGCTTCCTCCTCTGGTTGATAAAAATGTTCCTGTTCTGTGTATAAGACTAAAGGGACTAAAACATTTTAATTGCTTGTATTTTAGTCTCCATATTATAATAAAGCTTCCAGTTTCTCAGTTTTTGTATGGTCTTCTGTTTCATTCTCTTTCCACATATCCTGGGCCACAACAGAGTCATTTCTAATCCATACTCGTAAATACTTCATTTTATCATGTTCCCATAAATATGTATATTGTTGGACCAATTCATGCGTAGGTACATAATTTACAGCTGTTACCTTTGTTTTAACTTCATTAATTTTGTATCCCGAGAATATTTAAAACTTTCTTGAAATGTTCCACAACACTGTAATGTCCCTTTCTGATTTTGTCGTATATAACAAATAAGATCATCTGCAAATAGAGCCAGCTTTTCCTGACTACCATACCAATTATATCCTTGAATTTTTGAGTCGGTTATTTTCTTTGCCAGAGGTTCTAAATATAATGCAAACAACAAAGGGTAAAGCAGACAACCGTGCACGGTTCCTCTACTCAAGCAGAAGTTATCAGAGGGGACCCCACCCTCTTTAATTTTCTCCTCTTATCCCTCCTATATACTCTTGATCAAGCTTCAGAAAAGGCAAATGCTACCATTGCCCAGCCCATGAAATCCCAGTCTACTGTGTCAAATACTTTCTCTGCATCAAGACCCACCAATAAAAGTGTTATTTTGTTATATTCTGCTTCCCTCTAGGTCATCCGTGTTCTGTCAGTATTGTCAAATGTTTGCCTCCCCACCACAAAACCACATATCAGTTTTGGTATCACTTTTGCAATTCTTTTAGCTACTACAGACATAAATACTTTATAATCATGGTTTAGTATTGAAATGGGCCAGTATGAAGCTGAATCCAATGGATCTTTACCCTCTTTAGGTCTTACAGTTACCACTGCTTTCTTCAAGGATGCTGGTACTTCTCCTCCTCCTCTTAAAATATTGTTTAACAAAACCTTCCAGATCTTTCAGTTTTTTCCATCCTAGATTCCAAACTTCCACAGGAGTACTGTCTGTTCCTGGGGACGTTCCTTATACATAGCCATTTTTATCTCATCTCTTCCTATCCTGTTAGTACTTGAGCCTCATCTACCTCTAACCTTGGTATATTTAATTATTTCACAAACATTTCCATTTGTACATTTTCTTGATTTCCCTATGTCTCTGCTTTATACAAACTTTCACAAAATTTCCGAAATATTTCTAATACCGCTACAGGATCTCTTCTCTTCCTTGCTATATAGGCTCCCTAAGCTTGGTGACAGCCTTTTCTACTTTCTGTTGCCTGAGTTGTTGTGCTCAAAGTTTTTGTGCTCTAGAATTATTATCAAAAAACAATTGCTTAACAGCAGTTTTTCTAAACGTGTGCGTATTATCGAGGTAGTCCCTTATTTTCTGTTGAGCATTCTGCAGTTGCTCCTTTTCTTGTTCTGAGAGATTCCCCCTATGTTGCAATACTTACATTTGTCAGTCCCTCTAAATAATTCTTGTTACTTTATATTCATATCTACCTTTCCTTTATTTCCACCTTAGTTTTGAACTCCACTTTAATTTTATCCCACTCCCTAGCTGTATTTTCAGAAGCAATTTCTATCCTCTCTAGTAGCTCCTGAATTGATTCCAAAACCCATTCCTTAAATTCCTCTTTTTTCAACCAATAGCTCGGAAAACATCAGTGTCTCATTCTTATTTCATTACCTTATGTTTTTATTTTAATTGTTATTGGCACATAATCTGAAATAATTATTGTGTATGTTTCAAGAACTTCAATTAAATGCACATGTTCCTGTGAAAACAGAAAGTCTGCTCTTCAAATTTTCCCTTAGAACTAGCTGGTTTCTCAGTAGTAGCACTAAAATCTAAGCACTAGGAAGCCTTAAACTGATACAAGCACTCAACTCTCCTTGTTAATGAGGAGAAATGAATCATAGGCACTAAACAGCCTATAACTGCAAAGTACCTTGCAAAGGTAAGGGAAAACACCTCTTGTACTTTACAAAAAAGCACCTAAACAGGCATGTCCAAGGGTCAACTTCCGGTGATTTCTCCTGTCCATCTGGTGAATCTGGGCATACTGGGGCAATGCAGCAACTGCCTTATGTACACAGACAACCCTGTCCTCCTACCACCCAACGCTACAACCTGCGAGAGATGCACTTACATACCCAAACTGGAAGCAAAGCTCTCTCCAGCCAAGATTGTGCTACACAGTCAAGAAGAGAAGTTAACACCTGCACTACACCTCAAGCAACACATAGCCCTTCAAAATCTACACCATCTACACCCACACATAGCAACACTAAACCCACATATGTGGAGGCCCTTAACATTAACCTGCCCAAATAACAAGGACCTCTAAAGCTGAAACGCAAACTAAACACCAGTCGCAACCAAAGTGACACATAACTCACAACACCAGTGTGCCACCCAACAGCTGCTAAGGCAAGACAACGTACCCAGCACTTAGTCATCGGTGACTCTATAGTCAGGCACACTGATGTCCCACTCACCAGGCTGAACAAGGAGAACATTACAGTCAGCTGCCTTTCGGGTGCCAGGATCCGCCACTTAACACATGCACTCAAGTCACTCCACAACACGTACAAATATGAATGTCATTGTCCATATTGGAGTGAATGACTTGAGAGGTACCTCCCTGGACTACATGAAAAGAGACATGGAAGAGCTCTTGGATCATGTGGCCCAGGCAGGTATGACCCTAGCCCCGAGTAGCATCCTGCCTCCGCTCAGAATGATACCACAGCATAAGGACAAAATGATTGACTTCAACAATTGGCTAAGCTTCTGGTGTCATTCATAGGGGATCCAATATCTGTCTGCCTTGGACGACATGATCGACAAACCACGATGCTTTGTCAGAGGTGGTCTGCATCTGTCGCCCCTGGGATTCAGGTTACTGGCTAAAGCTCTTGCCACCCCTATAGTGCCTTTTTTAGGCAAGGTTCAAAGGACAAAACCACCACCGTAACAGATGCAAGCATTCAAAATCTGAAGGTAATGCTGCTCAATGCTAGAAGTCTAAGCCTCAAAATGCACCGTCTCTCGAGGCACTCCTAAAAATGGAGAACATCGATATCTCTGCAGTGACTGAGACCTGGTTGAAGGCTCCAGCAAGCACACCTGCGATACCAGGCTACAACTCTTCGGCCACCAAACCAAAACACTAAAGGTGGAGGAGTGTCCGTATTCACCAAGGATATTCACACCTCCAGGCTAGTTGCCCGACACAGTGCACCTGAAATTCTCCAGGTGCAGCTAACACTAGGTAAGACTGCAATCCAAACTGCAGCTTGCTACAGATCCCCCACCATGCCCCAAGATTCTCACTACACCTTTCTAAACATACTGGAAAATATTAGATAAGTTCAAACACCCTAATACTGGGTGATTTCAACTACCCTGCCTTTAACTGGGAAAACTACTCTGGTACCAACACCTTTTCCCAACAGTTCTTGGAATTCATAAATTCCAATGCCCTTAATCAACTAATCCATAGTCCTACCTGGGGCTCCAACATCCTAGACCTGGTCATTACCAGCATGGGAGATAGATGCTCCACACCAGTGGTCACCCCCTCATCGGTCAGGTGTGACCATAAGCCAATCACCCTTGACATCCACATCCCACCCCACCCCCTAGTAAGGAAACCTCCTTAAACTTCTCCAAAGCTAACTTCATGTTACTCAAGTCAGAAGTGACAAACTTCATGACACCCATGCAGATGGGAACTGAAAGTTCAACTGCTGAATCCTACACTAAGGCACTGTACGAGCACATCCTCTCATGCTTGAATTGTGCCATCCCAAATAGAAACAAGATGCTCTCATCCAAAAAAAGGAAGCCAATGTGGTGGTCCCCTGCCATAAACAAACTATACAACAGAAGGAAGAAATTGTTGCAGAAAAGAGGAAAATCCCATTATGCAAAAAACTCCCTTACCAGCCTCAATAAGAAGCTGAGATCCCTCATAAAATCCTCCAAAGCTAGTTATGAAAATAAAATTGCCAAAGGTTCCAAAGACAACTACAAGGCATTCTATAGTTATATCAAGAATCTAAATGGCAATGCTCAGATCTGATCTGGGCTATAACAGAATGGCATTAAATACACTGATCCCAAGGATTTTGCTAATGTCCTGGCAGATCGATTTAGTGCCAACTTCATCCCCCTCTCACCCCCTAAAGGGCCCATCTCAATACCAAAAGATTGCCAAATTCTGATAATCACGGCCACACAGGTAGAAACTATACTCTCCAAGGCTAAGAATACAGCATCCATGGGACCAGATGACATCCCGGGCTGTGTACTACATGAACTACAAAATGAACTGGCACATTGCCTATGTGTCATGTATAGCCTCACCTCAGGCTTCGCACCCACTGAGTGGCACACAGCTACAGTTATCCCACTCCACAAGGGGGGATCCCAGAAACTATCGTCCCATCAGTCTGACGAGCCTGATCTGCAAGGACATGGAATGCAGTGTCATGGAACTTATAAACAAAGACATTGGCAACTTTCAAACACTGGACCCCACCCAGTTTGGGTTCGTGAAGGCCCGATCGTGTCTCATGAACCTGATTGACTTCTTCAAATCAGTCTCCAGAGCTGTGGATGAGGGTAGGGCGGTTCACACAGCCTATCTGGAGCTTGCCAAGGCCTTTGATACCATCCCCACTCTGGAATCATAGATAAACTTACTAAGCTGGGCATAAATCCCTAAGTTACTCGATGGGTTGCCAACTGGCTTACTGATGGAACCCAGACTGTAAAAGTAGCCGACTCCAAATCCAGCTCCAGACAAGTGACAAGTGGAGTACCTCAGGGTTCAGTCCTGGGACTGCTCTTGTTTGGCATCTACTTCTCTGAAGTACAGGCCATCACTAAGGGACTCTGGCTAACAAAATTTGCAGATGGCTGCAAACTGGGAGCCATTATTGAATTCCTAAATGATGTGGATATTCTACAAATGGGCCTTACAGAAACAGATGCTTGGTGCCAGAGCCATGGGCTCAGGCTTAATGCCAAGAAATGTATAGTTATCCTCTTTGGGAAAAAAACATTTACCCATGAATACCACATAGGTGGCAGTATACTAAACACTGAAAAGTGTGATGAGAGACTTAGGGACACAGGTGGACAGTGGTCTCACCTTCTATAACCACATTGCCACAACAGTCAGGAAATCCTTTTATGTGGCACACCTCATCACTAAGGGCTTTTCATCCAGAAAAAAAGGAGGTCATTGTACCACTGTACTCATCCCTCATTAGACTCTATAACGCCCCATGTGTATGTACCTCACAAGACATCTGCAACGGCTGGAAAGGCCGCAGAAACACCTCACTAAAAGAATCACAGGCCTAAAGCAGATGCCCTATGCTGACCATCTAAAAAAACTCCAGCTATACTCTGTGGCATATTGTCTACTCAGAGGTGATCTCTTCTTAACATACAAGGCCATGTCAAACCCTGAGCTGTTGGACACACTCCACTTAAAGAAATCCCAATCCCTCCGAGCCACACGCGCCAGGGATCTAAAGCTTGTCATTACAATGAACAAAACGTGCTGGAGGGATAGGTTCCTGACCCAGAGACTCCCCATACTCTGGAATAGACTGCCCATACATGTCAAGCAGAGCGCCTCCTTGGCCCTCTTCAGAAGGAACCTTGACGATTGGGTGGGAGCTAGGAATTTCACCCCGGAGATCACATCAGTCACCCTGCTAGACAGGGGTCCAGGGAAGTAAATATTGTGGGAAGAAATATTCAGGGAATTGTTATGGCTAGGCTTGTATAGGCCTTAGGGCCGATAGCCTAGTATCAAGTTATGAAACTATGAATCTAGCCTAGCCCAGTTTTTGTATCTTGGAGAATATGTAAATTCACTCCGATCTCTTAGTATTGAATTCACATCTTCCATACCAAACATTTTCATATATTTCTTTAAAAACCTACCCTCATTTGTTATATTTCCCCTTCTAGGCCTTCCAGACGCATCTTTACCGTTGCAAACCAAATTCTATTCTCCACCTATAAGTAATATAACTTGTGGAAAGCTGATTATCTCTCCCAGAACTTTTCTTAAGCTCCATTATAGCAGTTTTAGGTGGAATGTAAATGCATGCCAATGTAATCCTCCTCCCAGTAGTCCCTTAGTACTATGTATCTTCCATTGTTAACTTTTTCTCCCCTCTTCTATCACTATTGGAGCTCCTCTTGCAATTAATATAAGTACACCTCTTTTCCTTTACCCCAGATATTCCACTGATTAACCATCCTGAAAACCTTTCTTTATCAAATGTACATGTTCAGTTCTTTCCAGGTGTGTCTCCTGTAATATAGCTATTTGCACTGTACATGTTTTAACATAGTTCACCACTCTTTTTTTTTATATTTATCTGTATGACCATTCAGATTGAAATACATTACAGAAAGCATCATTTTCTTATATAGTTATTATTACCACCTTTTATGTATAACTGCTATTTTGTCAAATGTCTAGTTCCAACTTTATGTTACATGCATATAATGTTCGGCAGATTGGTCTTTTATACAGTTTCTGGTCATATCCTTTTATGCTACATCTTGCATAATATTTTGTTTTTTGAAAGCCCTCAAACAGAACAAACAAACCCCCAACCCTCTAAAACCTAGTAGCTTAATAATAATGCACAACATTATGAACATCTTCGCATATTGAAGTTTTTGCTTCCTAATAAGAATAAAAGTTCTAAGTTGATAGCCACATAGGCTAGAGTTAACCAAAAAAAAGGTTAGTCATGCTAAGAAGCATGGTACAGCCTGTGTTATTAATAAGTGCTAATTTATTTTGTCTATCTTTATAGCTCTCCCAGCTGAGAAAACAATTGAATGCTTTCAGTAAACACTTTTTCCAAGCCATTTCTCTTTATCAAATTGTCTTCTATTGATATCCAATCCAAGACACAAAACTGTTAAGGATACCTTGTTTACTAGAGAAAAACCTTATAATATTCAATATTCTTTTTCATTTATATGCTTTGTAATAAACTTGTTACTGGATAATGCCTAGGATCTTAACCCAGTCATTTCCCTCTGCAAGCATGGGAAAAAGCACACTGATTTTTCTTTCATCATACTCTCTTAACCAGACCTTTTCTCTCCAACTCCCCTTTTCTTTTTTTTTTTTTTTTTTTTTTTTTTTTTTTTTTTACAATGCAGTGCCTACATTTCTTAAAACTGAACAAAGAAAAAGAGAGAAAGGAGGAAAAAGAAAAAAAAGCACCTGCTTATATTAGTATCTCCACTACATTAAAAAAGGGAGAAAACTTTACTTCAAGTCTAATTGGTTTTGTCTCATTTTTAAAGCTCTCCCAGCTGGGAAAACCCCTGATTGGTTTCAGAGAACATTATGTCCTAGCCAATTTCTCTTTTCTTTTTCTTTTCATCTCAGCCAATACCATTCCACCAGACTGTCTCCAGTTTATCTTTATCAGATTGTGTCCATGGAGACATGAGAACCAGATAGCCAGTTTCTCTTTATCAGACTGTTTCCATGGAAACATGAAGACCAGCTGCAGAATTGCTACTAAGTATGCATGCATTTGCTAGAAAAAAGTCTCATAATATTCAGTATTTTTCGTTTACTTGCTGCCTCTCAAAACTAATCAATCTAAGGTTCTTAAACCAGTCATTCCCCCATGCAAGAATGAGAAAAAGCACATTCATGTTAATTTTGTCACATCTTTTTAACCAGGTTCTTTTTTTTTGTTTTACATTGCATTGCCTATATTTCTGAAAACTGTATAAGAAGCAAGAGAGAAGAGGGGATAAAAAGAAAAATGGCACCTGTTTACAGTACCCATTACACTTAGCTTGCAAAGGAAAACACACACCACAGATACAGTACTGTTAAGGTAAGAAAATGTTTTCTTTACCTATAGTTAGCTTTCTCCACTCTCTTCCCCTCCCCAAAGTATTTTTCTGAACAATAATGACATAAAGTAGGGCATATACTTGAGTCCCCCACAAATCCAACAAACTTTGGAAAAGTCCAATATTCCAGATTTTCTTGTTCTGTCATATTTCACAAGTACAATTATTGCATTGTAATCCCACATTGTTACTGGTTTTATTACTGTCCTTCTCCATTGCCCAAATCCTGTCTCTGCTTCATTTCCAGCGTACTGTCGATTCTTCTAGTCAACTCTCATGCTCCCTTCCTTCTCTCAAACATTGTTTATTGAAGTACTGGAAAAGGTTTCACAGGTACAGTCTCTCTATGGCCTTCATTACCAGAGGAACACAAAGCAGAATCTCCTCCTGTTTCACAGCTTACATTTTGTTGGACAAACTTTTGTTTTTCTTGCTTAGCATTTATTTCATCAAAAAATTGTCCCTCAAGGGAAGAATACTTTGAATACAGCTGGGTACAGCAGTTTGAATCTCACAGCTGTGTGTCAGCATTCCCTGAAAAGTGGAGTGAGACACAGCTGTGAGATTCAAACTGCTGTACCCAGCAGCAGCAGCAGCAGTAGTTGGGTACAGCAGTTTGAATCTCACAGCTGTGTCTCAACATTCCCTGTAAAGTGGAATGAATTTGCTTTTCTGCCTGGTGTGCAATGAGTAATCATTCATTATCCACAAATCAGTTTTAGTATTTTGTCTTTCTGCCACAATTTTGTCAGAATCAACTCCTTCTGCTTGTAGGATTGCATCTTTACTATTAAAGGTCTAGGTTGCTTTTTTATAGCCAGGTTTGGAGCATACACATGATGTGCCCTTTCAAATAACAATTCCTACTGTGGAATACTAGTCCAGTTGCTTATTTGTGCTTTCATAAAATTATTGCAGTCTGTTCCTTCCAGCTTCTCTGGTATAGCTGAAAACGTCAGATTTTCCCTATGTGCTCTGCCCTTTAATTCTATTTTTTAAAACACGTATTCCTGAGCAGTCTTGTATTTAGCCAGCCTTTTCTTTATTTAGACGTCTGATTTTTGCAGCTGTATCTTCTCATCTGAATATCTGTTTAAAGCTTCTTCCATTTTTCCAGCCTGTTATTGTTTGTGTTGATGTACTCCATTAGTTTTGTTTATTTGAACCATGTCTTTGTGCAGTTGTCCTCTATCCTCCTGTAGGTTATTGGAAGTCATGTCTGAAGATTGCATTGCATTGCTTTTTGCTGAACAGCTGCATAACTTTTCCAGTCAGCGCTTCTTCCTCAGTTTTTGTAGCTGGCTTTTTCCAGGTCTTCTGTATTTCTTTATTCTTGGTATCCAGGCAGCACACATACTAGCCAGTTACTGAAATGTATCCATAAATACAAGTTTACTGGCCTTCTCTGCTGAGTTTCTGTTTTCACACTGGGAGAGCTATGAACGAGCTGTTACTCAATGTGCATCTTGGAAGTCCTACAGTAAAAGGGTTTGATTCTAAAACAAATCTTGTAGTATATGGCATTTGTGCATTTTTGTGGGTAATGCAGAAGGTGAAAGTTAGAGTTGCAAATGATGGGGACACATTAAGGTATGTGGTATAACAGTATTATGGAAAATATTATATGGCTTATCATTGTAAGGAATTAAAAGGAGATGTAAACATGCTATAAAGAGTAGAACGAAAAGGTTTGAGAATTTTTAAGCTGTGGTGTTTTTTTTTCTAGAGAACTTTGATGGATAAGTTACCAGTTACCAGTAATATGAAATGCAAAGTATAAGTAAAGAACAAGGAAGAAAAAGAAACATTGTTATAAACTGTTTTACAGAAGTCTTAAAAAAGAACGTAGAAGAGAAGTATTTAAAAGTATAGCAATAGGTATGATCTGGAAATGTTAGAAAAAATATGACATTAAAAATGGGGCAGTGTTGTTTATAGCAATCTGGAGGTTATTGATAGGATGCGATAGATTATTGTATAACAACAAATCTGATAAGGATTTTCTAGATGAAATAAAAATATGGTTATTGAAGAAAAGCTGGGGGATGGAGAAAGAACTAAAATGATAGTTGTTGTTGTGTCTTTCGTCTTTTCCCGGTTAGGGGTTGCCACAGCGGAACTCCGGTCCACTAATGATTGGCAGTAGATTTTTACATGCCGAGTTGCCAGCCCTGATGCACAACCTTCAACGAAGGTACGCCCATTCACGCATGTCTCCACACAGAAGACGCTTTATCTGAGAATCGAACAGGACGTCTTACTGTGAGGCGACAATGCTACCGCAGCACCACCACCGCAACTAATAGTTGATGGCTTAAAAATCATTTTTTTGTGTTTTTTTTAAATGTTGAAAATGGATGTTTCTTTAAATTGTATATTACAGTTTAGAATAAATAGAAATGACAAGATATGTGTTATTAGTGTAAATATGTAAATAACATAAAGCAGTGTAAAGGAAAGATGTAAGTAAAGCCACCACTGCACTTCCTTCTTGTTGATCTGAATTATGACCACTAAGTGGAACTGGAGAGCTGATGATGATTTTGTTGAGAGGAATCCAAGATGGAAGATACCACAAGAGAAGGAGATACCACGAGAGAAGGAGCAGTTTGTTTTGGAAGAAGCTGATTAAAAGGTGGATAAAACTACTGAAAATGACGAAATTATAGTAACTGAACTGAGTTAGAAGAAAGTGGATTACCTTCACAGGAATTACCAAATTTGACTGGTGAAAGAGAACCAGAAAATGGAGCTTAAGCAGTCTGGAGTGAGATAGTTACATGTGATTATCTATGTGGAACTAGTAGAAATGCCAGTTTCAGTGGAAAAGGTGTGACTTTTTGGTGATAAAGGAGCAGGAAAAGGAGTGTTCAGATGGTGGCGTATCTAGAACACACGCTAACCTGGTATATAAAATATGTTGATGCTGTACAAACAGGAAAACAGCAGTATCCTTCCATATGTTGCTACAACAACAGATTGTAAATGAACAGCTACAAAGTCTTTGGTAAGAATTAAAACAGAAAATGAATTTCAAATAGATACATTGTTTTGGACAATACTGAGTGATATTCATAGTCCTGTGGTTTGCACTTGTGCATCGGCTATCTGCAAATACAGCAGCTACACAAAATATACTGAGCACATGATGTGAGGTGACTGCAAGAATGCAAAAGCCTGTGCTAGGAAATGCCTACTTTGTAAAACTGCTTAAAATGGGAAAAGTACTTATTTGGAATTAATATATTAAAGTGTAAATTCTCACAGAAGTTGTGGACGGGCATGGCTGTCCACATGTCCATTTCAGCTAATGGCAGGCAGTTAAGTGGTACTCAGCATTTTGAAATCTGTTTTTAAAATATAAAGGGGTTTTATATATTGCCTGTTGGTGTCTTTATGTGGACACTGATTAGTTCATTAAAAGGTGTGAAAGGAGAGGATGGGAAAGCTGGAAAACGGGGGGAGAGAGAATACAAGGGATACACAGAAGGAAGACATTGAGGGTTTTGTTGCAGGAGGTGGAAGAAGAGATTTTTGGCAGGAGATAGACCTCCCACATTTTTCATCATTTTTTTAATATAAGAGAAGTTTGAGAAAGGGAACAGTGTAGAGAGAAGTGGAGAGGGGATTAGAGAATGAAGGAGGTGAGAGTTGGAAGCCAGGCCCACTTCAGTACACAATAGTTTAAATGTTTCCACTGCCTTATGGTTGTGCAGTGGAAGTTGATGTTGAGAGGTCAGAGGCCTGCAGTGGCCCTGTGGTCAGAACTGACCGGGGCAGAGTTTCTTGCACCAGCTGTGAAGAAATTGGACACTGTTATCTGTGCTAGTATATCTGGTTGAAGTTTTGTACATAGTTTTAGATAAACCTGTGTATTATATGCCAGCATGACTAGCTGAGATTTTGTAAATAAGTTCTTACATGTGTGTGAAGGCCAGATAGAATTTTGGAGATAATTCTGTCATCTGTAAATATTAATGTAAACCACAGGCTTGTTGTCTTAAATGGTAAAAATAGTGTTACATGTGGAACTGAAAAAATGTGACAGCAGTGCACTCTGCTGTAAGGAAGCTAAGTCAAGCATTTTATGACTGTCTTTGATCTTTAAAGTTGGCTCCGGTCTGTCTAGGTGAAGGAATTCTTGTTATTGTTTTAAGGCCAGAGTTAATGGCTAGAATTTGCATGCATAAATGTCCTTTATGGCTTTGCTTTCTGACCAGATGTGAGCTTACTAAAAATGTAGTTTCTGTTGGCCTGGGAACCCAGGGAAGTGTGAAGAATTATGTAATGTGAACCAGGAATGTGATTTTAAAAACCTGAGAGAATCGGAGCATTTTTGTCTTGACCATCCAACTCAGCACTTAGAAATAGCTAGAAACTAGAAAGATTAGACAGTGTTTTTCTCTGATGTCAGAACTGTACTACTGAATTATTTTAAGTATTTCTCTGTCATCTCTGAACTCTTGACTAGCACTCTGTAGTAAAAAGTATTGTCTTGTGTTTTGACTAAAATATTTGTAAACCCTTTCAACTGTGGCTGTTTTTGTAGAGATTATTTTAAGCTCTTTAGAGTACTTTCATGCCTTTGGTAAAATTGTACAGAGCCACTCTAATAGCTTTAGCCCTGGGCTATACTGCCAATTGGATAATAATATTGCACAGTAATAATTGGACACCCTGTTAAGAGCCTTTGAGTAGCTGATAAATATTAGTGGGTGGTGGCAGCTGGTACTACAGTATAGTCTGGGAAAAAGGGCACAGCTGGAGAACTTGTGCCAGCCTTTCCCAGGAGTGTCTGTGTAGTTGTATAAACTTTTCTCAAAAGTGTGTGTGTGTGTGTGTGTGTGTGTGTGTGTGTGTGTGTGTGTGTGTGTGTGTGTGTGTGTGTGTGTGTGTGTGTCAGCTACCTGGGCAGGGACACGAGGCACTGGTTGGACAGAGAGGGACACGAAGCACTGGACAGAGAGGGTGCTGGAGGTTTTAGCTTGCCCACTAGGCTGAGATCTAGACCCTATAGCTGTGCCAGTGGGGGAGTCTTATTGGGGACCTGGTGAGCGAAGGAGCGACCAGCCCCGGACTGGCTGTGATCTCTGTGTTCTCTTAAGGGAAATTGCACTTTACTGTGTGTATTTGTTATCCTTTCCTCCTATATGAGACGCCCTTCACTGGTGTTAGTGGTGAGGTTAAGGCTCCTTGATTGCTGGGCCAGGGCACGGGCGTCACAATGTGTAAGATAATTTGTTTGTGCAGGAGAATTGAACAGTGCCTTTTTACATTTCTAACTGTGCATATGTATTAAGATGATTCTAAATGCAGGCTGTCAGGTCAGCTGATGTCATTGGAACATTCAGTTCTTATGTGTTTACTTCCAGAGATTGATGACAGGCTGGAACTTTAATAAACAGCTGTCTGTTCATTTTCAGAGTGTGAAATATAAATAAGAGCTGGAATAGTTGACAGTCCAGTCTATAAAACAACCTGCTGAAGACAGTTTTTCAGTTGCAGTACTAGTTGTTTTTCCAGTTACAGTTATTTTTAGTTGCAGTTGCCCGCCCAGTGTACTCCCCAAAGGCTGTAAGCCTGCCTTTGCTCTGTTGAATAGTTAGTTTAGATCAGGGACAGTATTCTTTATTTAGTTAGGAAATCAGAGTTAATTATTTAGAATTTTTATCCTTTAGTATTAATTTCCTTTTCCTGGTGATGAATTCTGTTTATTGGAATTACTGCTCTACATTTTAATCATTTTGTTTATTATTAAGTATTTTTATTATCTTACGTTGTGGCTGGACAGTCTTTGCATTATTTAGTGATTTGAGAGTGCTTAATCCTGCTTTGATAATTTCCTAGGGCCACTCCAAATGCCTGGGTGCTTTAGGTCATTTGCTACCATTCGTTTTGATATCTAATTTTAATAATTGGGCACCACTTTGAAAGGGCATGTAGACCCTCTGATTGGTGGCAGAGTGTTACTGTATTATTGGGTCCATATTAGATCATTGGAAATCCAGTTCAGCGAATGGTATTTTCAGTGCACTTACATCGAGCATGCCGTTCATCGGACTGTCCATAGTGAGATTGTGGTACAGGTGAGGATCAGAAAATTTGCCCTTTCCTCACTATAGTTGGTATATGTAATTTCGGTGAGTGTGTGTGGGAGGGGCTCAGTCCCCCACACAAGTGGAATTCGGGGGAATGGCATTTCTGATGAAATGCCATTCGTTGAAATGGGTGTTCGCTGATTTAATATAATCCTGTATTAGTTTAGTGAAAGGGACACCTCTAGAAATCTGTCAGGCTTTCCCAGAAGTGTTTGGATGTGTGAGATTTTATCTGTTTGTGTGTGTGTGTATCAGAGGTCTTAAACTGGGCCACATTACTCTGAAGTGTGTAAGAGGAGTTACATTAAGGATGGACAGAAGTATGTAGTACATTCTCCAGGTTATAGGGCATGTCCCTGTTGTGCTGTTGGGGGGAAATTGTGAAATATTTCTATTGTTTTAGTGACTGAGTCAGTAGTGAGGATTGAAGTTCATTTGTTGCTG